>NC_037679.1:96128065-96198253 GCF_003255815.1 Theropithecus gelada | reverse complement strand
CTTCCTTCCTTCCTTCCTTCCTTCCTTCCTTCCTTCCTTCCTTCCTTCCTTCCTTCCTTCCTTTCTCTCTTTCCTTCTTTCTTTCTTTCTTTTTCTTTTTTTTTTTGAGACAGGATCTCACTCTGTCACCCAGGCTGGAGTACAGTGGTGCCATCATGGCTCATTGCAACCTCGAGCTCCCGGGCTCAGGTGATCCTCCCACCTTAGCCTCTCGAGTAGCTGGAACTACAGGTATGTACCACCACACCCAGCTAACCTTTTGGTTTTTTTATTGAGACATGGTCTCACTACGTTGCCCAGGCTGGTCTTGAACTCCTGGGCTCCAGCAATCTGCCTGCCTCGGCCTCCCAAAGTGCTGGGATTACAGGTGTGAGCCACCATGTTTGGCAGGTATTTCTTTACAGCAATGTAAGACCAGCCTAACTTATCAGGTAAACAGTAGGGGTACAATAATCTAGAGTCTTAAAGAAATAAGAAACATTATACCTTACTGAATATCCAAATCCCTAAGTGTGTAAATGTTTGTACAATTTCTTAGTCATATCCCAAGTTACGTTTTGATGGAATCATATGCTTCCTATTAATATCCTTATCCCACAGACTAATCATTTTTTCCAACTTCAGTGAATTTTTACACAGTATATCACTTCAAGGCAGTTTTTTTTCCTTTATATAAAGAAACAGAAGTTACTTCCTACATGATGAAAAAGTAGATAACAATAGAGCTATGCTGAAATATAGATTCTGGACGGTCAGCTGGGCTTACTCACTAGCTAAGTAATGTTTTCCTTTACACCAGTCTTAAAATAAAGTTCAAGCAGTCCTCTACGGAAATAATAAAACCAGAAAATGTGGCCAAGCATGGTGGCTAGCGCCTGTAATCCCAGCACTTAGGGAGGCCGAGGCAGGAGGATTGCTTGAGCCCAGGAGTCTGAGATCTGTCTGGGCAACATGGTGAAACCCAGTCTATGCAAAAAATACAAAAAATGAGATGGGTGTGGTGGCACACATCTCTAGTCCCACTTACTCAGGAGGCTGAGCTGGGAGAATCACCTGAGCCTAGGAGATCAAGGTTGCAGTGAGCTATAATTGTACTACTGCGCTCCAGCCTGCGCAACAGAGGGAGACCCTATCTCAAATAAAACAAACACCAAAACCCCAGAAAATGTTAAACCTTAGAATGATTAAGAATCTGCTATAGGGATGGGCATGGTGGTTCATACCTGTAGTCCCTATTACTTAGGAGGCTGAGGCAGGAGGATTACTCAAGACCAGGAGTTTAAGACCAGTCTGGGCAACATAATGATATCCCCATCTCTAAAAAACAACAACAAAAAAATTAGCAAAGCACAGTGGCTCCCGCCTTGAGTCCCAACTACTCAGGAGGCTGAGGCAGTAGAATTGCTTGAGCCCAGGAATTCGAGGTGGCAGTGAGGTATGATCACACCTCTGCACTCCAGCCTGGGAAATGGGCAATGGAGCAAGACTATGTCGCTTAAAAAAAAAAAAGGCCGGGCACGGTGGCTCACGCCTGTAATCCCAGCACTTTGGGAAGCCGAGACGGGTGATAACGAGGTCAGGAGATCGAGACCATCCTGGCTAACACGGTGAAACCCCGTCTCTACTAAAAACATAAAAAATTAGCCGGGCGTAGTGGCAGGTGCCTGTAGTCCCAGCTACTTGGGAAGCTGAGGCAGGAGAATGCTTGAATCCGGGAGGTGGAGCTTGCGGTGAGCCAAGATAGCACCACTGCTCTCCAGCCTGGGCAACAGAGCGAGACTCCATCTCAAAAAAAAAAAAAAAAGAAAAGAAAAGAAAAGAAAGGAAAGAAAAGAAAAAGTCTGCTATATGTACTTGATAAAACAAGGACTGTAATCAGGGGTTAAAGGGAATACCCAGTGTAGTGTATAGCCTAGGTGATGGGTGAAGGTATCTTTCACCAACGAGACATGCTCATGTCCTTGGGAAAGAGGCGACTTTCAGATAAATTCACTAGTGATGGATCAAGGTGATTGCAAAACCATTTTAAGACCTATAGGCCTTCAATGGTCCTTCTTTTGGGAGTGTTTTGTATTGTTTTCTGGAATGATTAGTCTGGTGAGTTCACAAGAGCAGTCAGAGGAGAGGTTTGAGAAAAGTTTATTATACTGGATCCTAGAGACACAGAGGCATGGCATGGCATGCAGGGCCACATGGAAAACAACACGGTGGTCAGGATGCTGAAGACAGAGGCAAGCAAAGGTTTGGGACAGAGCGTTTCTCACAGTTTTGGGAAAGGGGAGACATAAGACAGAGTGAGGTAAGTTTAGGATTGGCTAATTTGAATACTGTAAACTATAAGCAGGGTTCCTAGTTGCCTGGTATCTAGTGTACTCTAGATATCTAGTATCTCGATATCCCAGCACTAGACAGCAGGCAACTAGGAGCCACGCCTATAGTCTAGAGTACCCCTAGAGTATACTAGACACCTGGCTCCTAGTTGCCTGGTATCTACTGCTGGGAGATTAACGTAGAGAAATAGTGCTTCTTGGGGCTTATGAACCAGATAGAGGAGGTTTGGTTCTCGACTGATTAGTCTGCATATTAAAGATGTGCTTCTGGCTGAGACTGCTATCTCTAAGAATTGGCTGGCCCTAGGAGATACAGTCTTCTTTTAGCCAGAAAGATTTTTTAACATGTTAAAACATCATAATTTTTTTTTTTGAGACAGAGTGTCGCTCTGTTGCCCAGGCTGGAGTGCAGTGGCACCATCCTGGCTCACTGCAACCTCCACCTCCTGGGTTCAAGCAATTCTCCTGCCTCTACCTCCTGAGTAGCTGGGATTACAGGCGCCTGCCTGAACACCTGGCTAATTTTGGCGTTTTTAGTAGAGACAGGGTTTCACCATGTTGGCCAGGCTGGTCTTGAACTCCTGACCTCAGGTGATCTTCCCACCTCAGCCTCCCAGTGCTGGGATTATAGGCATGAGCCACCTTGCCTGGCTGATATACATAAAATTTTATATGTGTATACACACACACACTCACAAACACACACTCTCACACACACACACTACAGAAGGCCATCCTATGCATCATATCAATTGCCCATATTCATATGCAACAGTATTCTTTGTTTTTATTTTTTTTATTTTTTAATTTTTTTTGAGATGGAATCTCACTCTGTCACCCAGGTTGGAGTGCGGTGGCACAATCTTAGCTCTGCAACCTCCGCCTCTCTTCAAGAGATTCTCCTGCTTCAGGCTCCTGAGCAGCTGGGACTACAGGCTTACGTCACCACTCCAAGCTACTTTTTCTATTTTTAGTAGAGACGGGGTTTCACTATGTTGGCCTGGCTGGTCTTGAACTCCTGAGGTCAAGTGTTCCAGCCACCTCGGCCTCCCAAAGTGCAGGGATTACAGGCATGAGACACCATGCCCACCCTGCAAAATAAATTTTTATGTATGGCCAGACCCTGTGGCTCACACCTGTAATTCTAGCACCTTGGGAGACTGAGGCAGGAGGATCACTTAACACCAGGAGTTTGAGACCAACCTGGGCAACATAGTGAGACCTCATCTCTAAAAAAAAAAAAATAATAAAAACAAAAAACTAAAATATGAATTGAATTACAATTGGCTAATTAGCATGTTGTGTTTTGTTGACATTTAATCCAACATTTATTTACTTTGGTTTTGCAGGAATTTGACACTGGGGAGATGGGTATTTTGGAGGCATTTGTTGGGTTTTAGGTCTCAAATAGTTTTTAGACCCTTGTAAAACTCGTAGTCCCTAGTGTATCTTGGACTCCGGGCCATAACCTCATCTATCAAATTGCCTGTGTCCTGAATCTACCTTCACATTGTTTAGGAATTATGGCTTATGTAACCCCGAACTTTTGATGAGTATCTTAGCATCTGTCAACTTGGTAAGATCAGACTAATTTACTGTTGACAAATGGGCTGTGTAATCCCCCGGCCTGCTCTGATACCAGGCACCAACTCACCTCACCCACTATGGACTGGGTAAAACTGTCCTGCCCTCCATGGAGCAAGTAGGTATTTACCGTGGATGGCCTGGTCCCAAACAATGTTGAGAGAATTAAGAATTTGTTGATGGGCTTGATTGGTAGCCCAGTCTAAGAAGCTCAATCAGTCCATCAGAACAACATATATCAAGGGCCTATTATGTTTCAGACAATCGTCTAAGACAATAATGGACAAAATAAACAATACAAATCCTATCATTCTCTCTCACACAGAACTTTCACAAAAGAACAATATCTGATTGTTGTTCATCATCCCCAATTTTTTACTGCTCCTTCAGTCTTCAATCCAATATGTTTACTACTCTACTAAATGCCTTATTTACTTCTATATTGTTAAATTCAATCAGTACTTTTTATCTTATCTCTCTGTAAGCACTCTCTCTTTCTGAAAACTCGCTAATTTTTTGTCTCTGTATAAACCACTCTGTTGGTTTCCCTTTTCTCTTTGGGTATCTCTTCCAAGACACACCATGGATCATTCTTTCTGCTCCCATAATTCACGTATCTGTGCTTCTCCATCATCTATCATTTTCATTTCTACAGACTTTCCATGTTGGGGGCCTCAAGTGCATGCATGGATTCATTGAATTAATATGAGGCTGGAAACCACCAAATTTATTGTTTCCAACTCATACCTCTGTATACAATTATTTACCTGTCAGTATGTCCCAAAGTAAACTCATTGTTTTTATCACCCTGTTTTCTTTTCTCCTCTATTTTCTCTCTTGGTGCCTGGGATTAACCTCTTCCTCACCTGTGCCAACTGATCAGCCAAAAGTAGATGCTACCCCCCACCCACCGCATTCACTAGCTCCTTTTATCATGAAGGCGTTATCCCTTTTATCCAGGCCTAACTGCAATAGCATTTAGGAAATCTTTTAGTCTCCAGTTCACCCTTTCTAAGTCATCCTCCACACTGCTGCCAGACATTTCTAAGTAACAGGTTTGTTCTGTCATATTAGAATCTCCACATAAACAATAAAATAAATAAATTGCAAGTTTGATGAAGTTACTCCCACTTTTTTGTTAGAGACAAGGTCTCGCTATGTTGCCCAGGCTGGAGTGTAGTGGCTGTTCACAGGCACGATTATAGCACACTACAGCCTCAAACGCAAGTGATCCTCTTGCCTCAGCCTCTCGAGTAGCTGGGACTAGAGGAACACACAACCATCCTCAACTTAAGTTATTAGGTTGGTGCAAAAGTAATTGCGGTTTTGCCAAAACCACAATTACTTGTGCACCAACTTCATACTTCCCCTTTTAAAAAATTATTTTAGATTAGCCAGGCATGGGGGCATGGAGTTGTAGTCCCAGCTACTTGGGAGATTAAGTCAAGAGGATTACTTGAGCCCAGGAGTTTAAGGCCGTAGTGTGCTATAAGCTCCAGGAAGCCGCCTTTGAACCTGTGAGCTGATTTAAGATGATATCCTCCATGTGTTTCTGTGCATTATGGTGTCAGATTTTGTGTTTGAAATTGGGTATCATTGGTCTCTCCTTCCTCTAGGAGCATTTTTGAAGGGAAAGGCTGTTTTTCACTAACTTCGTAGCACCAGCACCTACAATGGGGTTCAACAAACAGCAGGCACTCGAAAGGTATGTGATACAGAAAAAAATGATCTCCCTCTGCTTGAGGAAGATATGGCCAACCTATCGAGTCACAGTCACCAGAAAGTGAGATTAAATTCTGTAGCCTTTGTGCTGTAGAGTTCCGTTCTTACCCAAAACAGCAGCTTCATCAGGAACTGCAGGGCTGAGCTAAGCCTGAGTAGAGGAAAACCAGCATGCACATTTCAGGAATAAACATGAAAATTCAAAGTCTAGAACAAGAGCTGGGCGTGGTGGCTTGTGCCTGTAATCCCAGTACTTTGGCAGGCCAAGGTTGGCAGATCATTTGAGTTTAGGAGTTCAAGACCAACCTGGGCAACATGGTGAATTCCTGTGTCTACAAAAAAAAAGGGGGCAAAAATTAGCTTGGCATAGTGGCTCGTGCCTGTAGTCTCGGCTACTTGGGAGGCTGAGGTGGGAAGCCTTGAGCCCGGGAGGTGGAGATTGCAGTAAGCCGAGATCATGCCATGACACTCCAGCCTGGGTAGGCCAGGCCCTGTCTCAAAAACAAAAGTCTAGAACAACAGAGACTAGAATTGAGGTATTTCCATGAGACTGGAGTTTAGAATACTGACCTAGCAGAGCTCATCAGAGCATAGGTAGGACAGAAATAAGGTGAAAGTGTCCTGGGATGATGGTGAGAAACATAAGCTGGGCTTTGAGTTTAAGTGCTGTTAGGTACATGTTTGTGAGTCATACTGGTTTATAGGGCCAGGGACAGGAGAGACAGCCAGTTAGGCAAGGAAGTACAGCCACTGGGTAAGACCCAGGCTCAGATGCAATATGTTCTTCAAGTATAACTGTTAACAAGGAGCAAAACTCCAGTCAGTGTAGAAAATGGTGGTTTGCTTTTAATTCAGTTTCCTTTTGCAACTTTCATACCTAGTCATTCACTTTCTTTAAGTTAATTCTTCATAAACTGTTTTATAGCTGTCATGCTAATTCTCACTAGTACCACCTTAGTATCAACATTCTTCATGGTGAAAAGATGAGTAGGGACAATGATATTGACCCTCTTTGGGGAATTCGAGGAAAAAAATGCCCGTTAGCCATAGGATTAAGAATATAAAATAGAAAGTGAAGAAAGGGGTGGGTATGATGGGCTGCATGCAAGTTAAATTCTTATAGAACAGAAACTGAGTAAGCCAGGAATTCAGCTGACAAGGGAGGCGAGCAGGAGGGAACCCTTAGAGAGAAAAGGAGATATTCAGAGAGACAGAGGCTGTGTAGTCCCTGAAAACCAGACAGAAGAAGTAGCCAATTACTATAGCCATCTCAGTTATTCAGTCCAACACGAAAGTAGGTGTTGCTCTAAGGTATTTTGTAGATATGTCTGAAGCCCATCATCCATTGCTTTTAGGTATGGAGGATGATTCTAGATCATTGGGTGGGCCTGATTGAATTAGTTGAAAGAAGTTAAGAACAGAACTGAAGCTTTCCCTGAAGAAGAGATTCCACCTATGGAATAGAGCATTGTTCACGTCCTAGAGTTCCAGCCTGCCCTTGTTGACAGCCTGCCCTGCAGATCTGGGACTTCCCTTGCCATCCCCCGTAACCACCTATGCCATTATAGCCCCACGTACAGTCATCTTTCTCCAGTTTAACCCTGACTGTTAAACTCTCTCCCATAGATTGTTCAACCCTCAAAAAATATTTTGTAAGTCACTGTTGGAACAATGACTTGAGTGCTTGAGGCCACCCTATCCAGGTGGATCCCATTGCTGCGGAATGTTATAGCACAGGGTTCCTACAGACATAGCTTTATGATCGCTGTCTCAGGCTATCACATGTGGAAGGACAGTTTTTAGACACTCAGAGAACCATGCCATCTCCTCTGCTAGATTTCAATTTTACTGAAAATTTTTTAGCTCCTTAAAGCTGTGAAATATTCTATAGAGTAATAAGAAAATGCTGGAGAATATAGAATAATGAAGTTTATATTGCTTCCTGAGTTTAAAATAGTATTTATTTTCTTTAATTTTAATTATTAAAGATATTCAGTGCTTCTTTCCCTCGTCTATTCTGTCTTCCTGGAGATAACCACAACTAACAGGTTGGAGTTTCTCTTTAGCCCTTTGGCTAAGCATATATATATATATATGTGTGTGTATATATATGTTTGAAAGGAAGGCTATATGTGTCTGCGTGTGTTATCTATCTGCATACACACATACACATGTTAAAACATAAATGAGATCAAGGTATGCAAATTATTTTTGCAGGTTTTGTTTTGTTTTTTTTTTTTGTGAGACAGATGGTCACTGTGTCACCCAGGGTGAGTACAGTGGCACAATCACAGCTTATTGCAGCCTCAATTTCTCAGGCTCAGGTAATCCTCCTACATCAGCCTGAGTAGCTAGGACTACAAGCACTTGTCAGCACACCCAGCTAATTTTTTTTTTTTTTTAAGACAGAGTCTCACTCTGTTGCCCAGGCTGGAGGTCTGTGGTGAGATCTTGGCTCACTGCAACCTCTGCCTCTTGGATTCAAGCAATTCTCATGCCTCAGCCTCCTGAGTAGCTGGGATTATAGGCACCCACCACCACACCTGGCTAATTTTTGTATTTTTAGCAGAGAAAGAGTTCTACTATGTTGGTCAGGCTGTTCTTAAACTCCAGACCTCAAGTGATCCTCCTGCCTCAACCTCCCAAAAGGCTGGGATTACAGGCATGAGTCACTGCACCTGGCTGAATCTGATCTTTTAGATATTGGCATTTTAAGACGAAAAGTTTGGCTGATCCAAAGGTAGGAAGTTATCTCAATTGACTGTTCACAGTTACAGATTAAACTCTTTGTTCTATTCTTTCCCTACCTTCCCACTACTGCATTTGACTAGTCTTTAAAAAGAAGTCCTTAAAATGGGCCAGGCACAGTGGCTCATGCCTGTAATCCCAGCACTTTGGGAGGCCGAAGCGGGCAGATCACTTAAGGTCAGGAATTCGAGACCAGCCTGGCCAACATGGTGAAACCCTGTCTCTACTAATAATACAAAAATTAGTCGGGTGTGCAGGCAGGTGCCTGTAATCCCAGCTACTTGGGAGGCTGAGGCAGGAGAATCACTTGAACCCGGGAGCTGGAGGTTGCAGTGAACCTAGATCATGCCGTTGCCCTCCAGCCTGGGTGATGAGCAAAACTCCATCTCAAAAAATAAAATAAAATGAACAAAAATAATGAAAGATCTGAGAAAATTTGATTAAATCTGTTGACATCATTGATATATTTAGGATATTTAAGAAAACTTGTTTTGCCATTGTGTAGCTTTAATTTATTAGATTTACTTGCAAATCTGCCCTGTAAAGCATTTTAACTGGTTAAAAGCAGTTATGTTCATATGCATGATGTAATTTGAAACGTTAAAAGTAGTGTAAGCTGGGTGCTGTTGTGCATGCCTGTAGTTCCTGCTACTGGGGAGGCTGTGGCAGGAGGATCATTTGAGCCTAGTGGTTAGAGTCCAGCCTGGGCAACATAGCAAGACTCCAGAAGGGGAGGGGAGGGGAGGGAAGGGGAAGGGAGGGAAGGGGATGGAAAAGGGAAGGGAAGGGAAGGGAAGGGAGAAGAAAGGAGGGAGGGAAGGAAGGAAGGAAGGAAGGAAGGAAGGAAGGAAGGAAGGAAGGAAATGAAGGAAGGAAGGAAATGAAGGAAGGAAGGAACGAACGAACGAAAGAAGGAAGGAAGGAAATAGTGTAATCAAATTTGCCAATAGGATTTTTTAGCCAGATGTGGCAGCTCAGGTCTGTAATCCCAGTGTTCTGGGAGACTGAGGCAAGAGGATCCTTTGAGGCCAGGAGTTTGAGACCAGCTTGGTCAACACAGCAAGAGTCCATCTCTACAAATAATATTTTATGTTATTTTTTTAATTAATTTTTTTTTTCTGTATAGAGATGAGGTCTCACTGTGTTGCCCAGGCTGGTCTCAAACGTCTGGGCTCAAGTGATCCTCCTGCCTCGGCCTCCCAAAGTGCTGGGATTATAGGCATGCACCACGGCACCTGGCCCTCTACAAATTATTTATATATTTATTTATGTATTTTGAGACGGGGCTCACTCTGTCGCTGGGGCAGGAGTGCAGTGGTGCGACCTTGGCTCACTGCAACCTCTGCCTCCCAGACTCAAGCGCTCCTCCCACCTCAGCCTCCCCAGTATTTGGCACTACAGATGCACACCACCACGCCTGGCTAATTTTTTGTATTTTTAGTAGAGATGGGGTTTTACCATGTTGCCCAGGCTGGTCTCAAACTCCTGAGCTCAAGTCATCCTCCCACCTCAGCCTCCCAAAGTACTGGGATTACAGGCATGAGCCACTACGCCCAGCCTCTACAAATAATTTTTTTTTTTTAAGTAGTCAGGCATGGTGGTATATGCTCTTAGTCCCAGCTACTTGAAAGACTGAGGTAGGAGGATTGCTTGACCCTAGGAGTTTGGGACTGCACAGTGAGCTATGATCATACCACTGCATTCTAGCCTCAGTAACAGAATGCCGGATCTGTCCCGCAGACCCTGGCCAAGCGACGGGTGAAAGGAGTACTCAGACACAGGTATACAGTGTAAGAGCTGCTAGGGGACTGCCAGCAGGGTGAGCAGTGTGGAGCAGCTGGAGCTGCTTGCATTTATTTAGTACAAACATAATGTGAAAGCCTGGTGCAAACACAATCTGCAGGTAATTAACTTTATTGTTTCCCCTTACTGGGAGCAGTCACGCTTGGACGACCACAGGTGGTTTCTGGGCAACATGGGTAAGCAAGGCTATTTAGATAAATTCCCCTATACTTCCTTGTACCTATTTCTCGCCCTCTGCCTCAGGATAAGTGAACAGCTGCCTCCAGTTTATTCTCCCCAGAAGCTTTGCAGAGCCTTCTAACCTTTCAAAAGGCCTGCTTCTTTCCCTATAGCTTCTTTCACCGCTCTGACCTATCCCACGCAACAGAGCAAGATTCAGTCCCAAAAAAATAATACTTTTGTTTTTAAAAGTATAATCTCTATCTTGGGTTGCTCCAATATTAAAGAAGAAGTGAAAGTGGTTGTCATTTAATGCAAAAAATTAGATTTGTAAGTCATATAACACAATTTTTAAGTTTGAAATAGGACCGGGCATGGTGGCTCACACCTGTAATCCCAGCACTTTGGGAGGCCAAGGCGGGCGGATCACTTGAGGTCAGGAGTTCAAGACCAGCCTAGCCAACATGGCGAAACCCTGTGTCTACCAAAAATACAAAAATTAGCCAGGCGTGGTGGTGCATGCCTGTAATCCCAGCTACTCAGGAGGCTAAGGCAAGAGAATTGCTTGACCAGCCTGAGAATCAGAGGTTGCAGTGAGCTAAGATCATGCTAGTACACTCCAGCCTGAGCAACAGAGCAAGCCTCTATCTCAAAAAAGAAAAAAAAAGTTTGAAATAAAGGCTTAAAATTCTGAAATACTATGAATAATGCTTTCTGTGATGAAAAGTTCCCCAAATTTCTTTCTTTTTCTTTTTTTTTTTTGAGCTGGAGTTTTGCTCTTGTTGCCCAGGCTGGAGTACAGTGGCATGATCTCGGCTCACTACAACCTCCGCCTCCTGGGTTCAAGCGATTCTCCTGCCTCAACCTCCCAAGTAGCTGGGATTACAGGCGCCCACCACCAAGCCCAGCTAATCTTTGTATTTTTAGTAGAGACAGGGTTTCACCATATTGGCCAGGCCAGTCTCGAACTCCTGACCTCAGGCGATCCACCCACCTCGGCCTCTCAAAGTGCTGGGATTACAGGTGTGAGCCACTGTGCTACTGTGCTTGGCTGCCAACTTTCATTTTAAAACTTCATGTAATATTTTATCCACGTACGTGGATTGCCAAAGCTTATTGAAGGCAGAGACTTTTTTTAATTAAAAACTTTCTTCATATAGCTTCATGATGTCACAATGTTATGCACATAGTACAGTTCGTCAACAAATATTTGGAAGAATAAATAAATAAATAAACTCTATTTCTCATGAAATCTTAAAAATAATTATTGTCGGCTGAGCACGATGGCTCATGCCTATAATCCCAGCACTTTGGGAGGCCAAGGTGGGTACATCACTTGAGGTCAGGAGTTCGAAACCAGTCTGGCCAACATGGCTAAACCCCATCTCTAGGAAAAATACAAAAAATTAGCAGGATGTTGTGGTACACGCCTGTAGTTCCAGCTACTCAGGAGGCTGAGGCAGGAGAATCACTTGAACCCAGGAAGCAGAGGTTGCAGTGAGCTGAGATCATGCCACTGCACTCCAGCCTAGGCGACAGAGTAAGACTCTATCTCAAAAAAAAAAAAGAAAAGAAGAAAAAGAAAAGAAAAGTCATACTGCCTTTTAAAAAATGTGTGTAATTCTACTATCTAACTCCAGGCTATTTTCATCACCCTTAAAAGAAAAATCTCATAACCGTTAAGTAGACACTCCTCATTTCCCCCTCCCTCCAGTCCATGACAACCACAAATTTTTCTGTCTCTATGGATTTTCCTCTTCTGGACATTTTATATGAACTGAATCATACAATGAGTGACTTTTTGTGTCTAAATTCTTTCACACAGCACAATGTTTGCAAGGTTTATCCATGTTGTAGCATGTATCAGCACTTCATTCATTTTTATAGCTGAATAAAATTCCATTGTGTAGATATACCACCTTTTGTTTATTCATTAGTTGATAGTGTGTCTACTTTTTGGCCATTATGAATATGTTTTTTTGAACATTCCTGTACAAGTTTTAGTTTAAACACATGTCTCTAATTCTCTTAGATATATACCCAGGAGTAGAATTGCTGGATCACATGGTAATTCTATGTTTAACTTTAGAGGAACTGCCAAACTGTTCTCCACAACTGCTGCACCATTTTATATTTTCACCAGCCAATATATGAGGGTTCTAATTTCTACAGTACTTGTTATTGGGTTTTTTTGTTTGTTTGTTTGTGTATCGCCACCCTCGTAGATATAAAATAGTATTTCTTTGTGGTTTTAATTTGCATGTCCCTAGTGACTAATGATATTGAGTATCTTTTCATGTGCTTATTGACCATTTGTAAATATTTCAAGAAATGTCTACTTAAGTCTTTTAAGTGGCAATTTGGCCATTTTTAATGAGGCTGTTTGTCTTTTGTTGTTGAATTATAAGAGTTTTCTTCTCTCTCTCTCTCTTTTTTTTTTTTTTTGAGGCAGAATCCTGTCACCCAGGATAGAGTGCAGTGGTGTGAACATGGCTCACTGTAGCCTCGGCTTGCTGGGCTCAAAAGATCATCTGCCTCTGCCTTCCATGTATCTGAGACCACAGGCTCACAGCACCTGTCCAGCTAATTTTTTAAAATTTTTTGTAGAGATTTGGTCTCACCATGTTTCTCAGGCTACTCTTGAACTCCTGGGCTCAAGCAATCCTCCCTCCTCAGCCTCCCAAAATGCTGGGATTACAGACGTTAGCCACTGTGTCCAACCTAAGAGTTCTTTAGATGTTCTGGATACTAGACTCTTGAGTAGAAAAAATACACAAACTGTTTTTCCCTCTGTTCTCATACCACAGCCACAATCAACACAGGAGACTTCTGTAATCAATGCAAGCAATCTATTCTGCAGCAGACACAAGCCGGGTATCCTCCAGTTCAATTCAGACACTATCTACCTGGACAGTTTCAGATCCCGCAGTTGAGGGTTCAGTCCCACAAGATTATCCCCATGCTCCCACCAGTCACAAGTCCAGACCTCTGGAACTTCTGACCGGTTACTTCAAGTTGGGGTTCCCATGACCTTCGTTGGGTTTGATTAATTCATTAGGACTGCCCACAGAACTCAGGGAAATACTTATGTTTACTGGTTTATTACAAAGGATAATGACACAAATAAACAGCCAGATGAAGAGATACATAGGGCAAGGTCTAGAAGGTTCCTGAGCACAGAAGCTTCTGTACCCGCCAAGATGTGGTACACCACTCTCCCAGGACACAGATGAGTTTGGAATTTTTTGTTTTTGTTTTTGTATTTTTCTGTAGACCTGCACTGTAGGCATGGATGAGTTTTTGTTTACCTTCTTGTGTTTAACTCTCTGAAAGCTCCCTAAACCCTGTCCTCTTGGGCTTTATGGAGACTTCATTGGATAGGCATAACTGAAGCATGGACAACCACGTAAAATTGTGATTAGAAAAAAGGGTATGATCAAGACTGGCCACAGTGGCTCACATCTGTAATCCCAGCACTTTGGGAGGCCAAGGTGGGCAAATCACCCAAGGTCAGGAGTTCAAGACCAGCCTGACCAATATGGTGAAACCCCATCGCTACTAAAAATACAAAAATTAGCCAGGCATGGTGGCAGGCGCCTGTAGTCCCAACTACTTGGGAGGCTGAGGCAGTAGAATTGCTTGAGCCCAGAAGGCGGAGGTTGCAGTGAGCTGAGATCACACCACTGCGTGCCAGCCTGGGTGACAGAGCTAGACTCTGTCTCAAAAAAGAAAAAGAAAAAAAGGTATGAGCTAATGCTAATAGAATGGGGAAACCCAGCAAGGCCTGTCTGTCCAGATTCTTCTTGGCCTCTCTGTGCAGCATTCCTTCACCCAAGATATGGGCAGGATCCTGTCGGGAATGAAGGTCTCGTGATCTACAATCCAACAAGATAGGTCAGTTTTTTCGTTTGTTTGTTTTTTGTTTTTGAGACAGCCTCCTGAGTAGCTGGGACTACAGATGTGTGCTACCATGCCCAGCTACGTTTTGTAGAGACGGGGGTCTCACTGTGTTGCCCAGGCTGGTCTTGAACTCCAAGGCTCAGGCCACCTGCCCGCCTTGGCCTCCTATAACGCTGGGATTACAGGCATGAGCCATCATGCCCAGTCAGATTATTTCTTTATAGCCAGTGTTTATATGGAAAAGAGGGGGAATTAGAGTAGTATTTTTAGGTTTTATGACTGGTTTGGGGGAAAGGAGGTGCTGGTTTCTTTGACTACCTTGTGGAAGAGAGATTCTAGTTTTTATGGATGGCCTCAGGGAAGAATGAGGGGCCAGAGACAGGAGGGCAGGAGAAGGTCAGAGAGACAGTTTTGCTTCTGAGGTCTAAACCATCCAACCTTATAACATGACTGTAATAAGGGTTGGCGGGGGGGTTATAAGCCAGGAACTATGGACAACAACCAACATATATCATAATATCACAGCCCTTATCAGATATATGATTTGCAAGTGTTTTCTACTACTTCTGTGGGTTGTCTTTTCACTTTATTACTAAGTGTCCTTTGATGCACAAAGATTTTTAATTTTGATGAAGTCCAACTTATTTATTTTTATCTTTGGTTACTTGTGCTTTTGGTGTCATAATTAAGGAACTGTTGCCTAATCTAAAGTCATACAAATTTTTACCTATGTTTCTCTCTAAGGGTTTATAATTTAGGCTCTAATATTTAGGTATTTGATGAATCTTTAATTTTTATATACGGTGTGTAGCAGAGACTCAAATTCATTCCTTTGCATGTAATATCCAATTAGCTCAGCATCATTTGTTGAGAAGATCATTTTTGCTCTAATGAATGGTGCTTACACCCTTGTGAGAAATTAGTTGACTACAGATGTATGGGATAACTTCTGGACTCTCAAGTTTATCCCATCATACTGATTTTTTATTTTAACTTAATATAAATCACTTTTATATTATTACACTTGGTATTTTATCTTCAAAACTTCCAAAGTTATTTATCATTTATTTAATTGATAGAAAGTGAGCCAGAAGCAAATTTGCTGTCATAAAAGTTTACTAAAAATCAAGAGAAATGGCTTCATAGCACCATTACTTCAATGTTACAATTACATACATTGTTATTAGAATCATTCCTACAGTTATAAATTTATGAAGCTTTGGGAATCCATTTCAATATATCAGAAAAGGAAATCATGTTAATAAAAATATCATTAGACACAAAATAATATAAAATATAAATGAATACATGAAGTAACAATTTTTAATATTTAACTTTTTTACAAACTTATGTACAATAAGATTAAAATAAGACAGCTGTGTATACAAGTTTTCCTATGGATCTGTTCATCTTCACTGCAAGGGTTGCTAGGTAATAACTGCACACGGATATAGTTATTCTGAATATTTTTCTCACTATCAAAAACAGTTGTTAGGGACAAATAGACACCAAATTGAGATAAATAGGGATCCCTTATTGGCTCCTTACATTTTGTTGGATAAAGCACAATTTCCTTGCAATGCTTTCCCATCCTTCTCTCCCAAATATTGTTCTCTTTCTCTCTCTCTCTTTTTTTTCCCCCTTTCTTTCTTTTTTTTAAATATAGAGTCTTGCTCTTAACACCCAGGCTGGAGTGCAATGGCACGATCTCGGCTCACTGTGACCTCCACCTCCTGGGTTCAAGCGATTCTCCTGCCTCAGCCTCCCAAGTAGCTGGGATTACAGGCACCTGCTACCATGCCTGGCTAATTTTTGTAGTTTTAGTAGAGACGGGGTTTTGCCATGTTGGCCAGGCTGGTCTCAAACTCCTGACCACAGGTGATCCACCCAGCTCGGCCTCCCAAAGTGCTGGGATTACAGGCATGAGCCACCACGCCCGGCCCTCTCTCTCTCTTTTTTTTTTTTTCTTTTTTGAAGGAACAAGGTCTTGCTATGTTGCCCAGGCTGGCCTTGAACACCTGTCTTCAAGTCATCCTCCCTCCTCAATCTCCCAAGCAGCTAGAACTATAAGCGTGTGTTTTATCATTCGCAGCTTTGTCATTCTGTTTTGTCACAACTCTCTTATATAGTTAATATACCTTTGGGAGAAGCATCACACACATACAAAAAGTAGCAAACCTTGACCTGATTGGCATTTCTGACATTAAGAGACCCAGGAGAGCCAATAGATTTTCCTCTTCCCAACATTCAAGGGACTTCCTTCCAATTGTTTGCTAATAATGATATATGAAGTTTGTGGGTATTTCTAAATTAGGGACTTCCTTAAAAGAGTTTGTGTTTCCAGAAGATTTGCTACATCAGCCATCAACCCATTATTAGGGTGTCTTGTTCACAGTTCTCCTGCCCATTTTAAGATCCTTTATTAAAATAGCTTGAAGGTGACCATGCATGGTCTATACCTCCATCCCCACCCATAACAATCTTCTTTTATACAAACATAAAAACATGCTTCTGCTGATTAAAACATACAGCACATGATTGGATATTAATGCTTTGGAGAGATGGTTTGGGATCACAATCACCCAGATACTCTCATTAGGAGGTTCTATAGATCATGGCCTGATGGAGGAGTTTGTGTTACTTGAAAGTAAACATCAAGGGAAAAGAATAGAAAAATCTATCACTAACACCATTGTTAACTCAAATGAGTCAAATAATAAAGGATGTTGATATAAAAACTTTTGATCCTCTCACCATGCTTTCTAGGATCTACCTTCTGCTCTCATCCCACCTAAAAGTCATAGAAAAGCGTTGACACTTTAGGATGCTCCCAGGTCCTGCACTTCTGTTATTCCCAGTAGGGGACAATGTTGCATTCAAAACTGCACCAATTGCAGCATGTCCCTGGTCAGGCCTGTGTTCCTTCTCTATTTTCAAGACATAGATCTTTTTAAAGAGTCGTATATAAATATTTTTTCTCTAAACTCTAAGAAAATGAGAGTTGAAGAAGAAAAACAGAGAAGACTTGAAGGATTGTTTTATATCCACTGTCTTCAGCAGAAATATTTCATCGTGTGTGACATTCTTGGAAGTTGCTATCAAAGTCCCAAGGTACGAAATGCGTCTCGTAAGTCATCAACCTCATACAGGGGCTGTAGAGAAAGAGAGGGGCAAATTGAGTGAATGGCTTCAAAACCCAGTTGGAGGTTGGTGGGGCCTGAGAGGCTTCTAAACTGAATGGATGGCTTTCTAACATTTTGGAAGAAAGTAAATTGGGAAAGAGTTTTTGGGGATTTTTTGTTTTGTTTTGTTTTGTTTTGTGTTTTTGGTTTTCTTTAAAAAAAGGAGAAAAGAATTCTGACCAGGCAGGAAACACTGGGGATAGACGGAAATTTAAAAATGTGAAACAACAAAAGAAAGAAAAGGGAGGGAAAAGGAACCTTAGCAGAGGGCTCTGAATGGTGAAAGAGCAGAAGAAAAAGCTGATGTGGAGAAGCAATAAAGTTTTCATCAGATGAAAACTGAGAGTGATTAAACAATAAGAAAATATAAGAAATATACGAAGCTCCAAAAAAGACTACAGAGAAAGAAAAGAAATTTAAAAAGCAAGGAAGCCCCTTACCAAAAGGATGCGCCGAAGCTGTCTGGAGAGACGAACTGAATTTTCATGCAACCCTTCCCAGGCTTTGAAAGTTCTTTCACGATTTTCTACAAAAGTATTCCAGCAGTAAAAATAATCTTTAAAAAAAAAAAGAAAGAAAGAAAGAAAAAAAGGCGGGGATGTGGTGGTAGAAGACAGTTCAGGTTCCAAATCGAGGGAAAAGAAAGCAACCTGGCCCCATTTTCTCATTTCCTCAGGGCCTTGGGTCTGAGCCATTTACTCTTTTCTCTACTTGTAACCTTTAATTTCGGCTCCAAAGGTGACCCAGAATCCCCGCCCACTTCTTCCCCTGGTGCTTCCCCACTGACTCATTCGTTCTGCATCGCAATCCCGAATGAGGGCTGCTGCACTGCGCCTGCGCGGAAGGCCCTTTCGCACCTTTGAAGGTCATGATGGCTATTTGCACCCCGGCGCGGTGCAACCGCCTCAGCCCCTCAGGCTCAGCCTTGCGGTCCTCGCAGAAGTAGAGGCGCGCGGTGAAGATCCTCAGACTGAGGTTGGGGTTCCCTCGCAGAAAGTCGGCCACATGTCGGGCACAGTCGTAGCAGGGGCTCCAGGAGGTGAACCAGGTGACGCGGTAGCACCTGCCAGGGTCTAGGTCCCAGTCCGAGATGTAGCGGAGGAAGAGCAATTCCACGTGGCAGCCGGACTGGGGAGACAGAGAAGACCCCGCTAACATTCACTGACTTTTCTTGCGGCTCTGGTAGCCTTAGTCATTGTCTCCTACAATGATCTTTGGGGATGCTAGGAGCTACCGTCCTTGTGTTACAGAGAGGCTAAGCAACTTGCTCGGAAGAGCACACCAGTAGGTAGAGCTGAACCCTTGGCTGCACTAGTCCTGCAGAGTGAAGGAAGGCTATGGGTTTTTGCGGAATGAGGAAGATGAAGTGCGCTGAGTTTGGAGGAACCAGTGTCACACTGTCTCACCGAAGATTTAATTTGTGTTTATGAAGTTGCTTTTTGCACCTTTTGAGAAGGAAAATGGCTGCAAGTGCCTGTTGATGTAACATTGTGGAAATATACCTGGACCACTAGGTAGAGGTAGGACAGTTTATGAGGATCTGAAAAGCGGAAATAGATTTTGGTAAAGCAGACAGATGGGTGTTGTAAGAGAAGTACTAGGCACTGCCACGAAAGGTAAATGAAAGTGCTTGGTAAAACCAAAGCCTTCTGAAATAGAATGTGTCATGTCACCAGATAGGAAGGAGACTGGCATGTACCCAATACAAATGTAGGCAAAGAAAATTGCATGGTAATATAACCATCAAACAATGAACCATATGATGACCTTCCACCCCATGGATGCTTCCCTGAGATTCCACCAAGTCCAGACGTCACAGCATGTTAGGAGAAAGGAGATACCCACGGGCAGAAGTTTATGTAAACCCATCTGGATTTTGGTGAAGAAGTCTCTTGGAAATGTAATTCTCTCGGGTAGCTGAAAGATCAGTTTAATTCGTCAATCAGCTGAGGCTTCTGAGTTTTCTGGGGATCACCATGTTGAATGTATTCACTGGTCTATGATCCATGTGAACAGGAGGGAAAAGAAATCATTTGGAAAACAGAATTGAGCCACTGTTAATTTTTTCCCAAATTCTTCTTCCTTAATCTTCAAAAATGCTTAAGACACAATTTGTTTTTCACATTTAAAATTTTTGCTTGAACAAGCTGATAATATTCTCCCAAATAAAAATGATTTTAGCTTAATTAATCTCAAAGGCAATTCAGAGGCTGAGGAAAGCGGGTAAAAATTTTGGGAGCAGTTGTTCTTGGCATTGAAGGAAAGTGTGGCATTAGGGTGCCCAGCATTACTGGGGAGGAATTAAATCACATATTTTGGGCCATGTCTAATATGGGTGCATGGACATGGAAAAAGAAAGAAAAAAAGGATTTGAGGAATGTAATAGAGACACGAGTGCCAAAAAAGGATGGAAGTAATACCATCAGCAGGTGGCTCTAAAAGCACTTACAGTTGACCATTAGACTGCTTGCAAAGCCGACTTTGATACCTTATTGCGAAGATGACCAAAGTCCAGTGAAAAGGAAGTAGCACTGTCCCGCCTCTTCACTACATAGCACAGGTAGGTCTCATGCCGACCCTTAGCCCAGCGGACATTTTTGAAGTGGTAAAGAAACTTCCTCCGGTTCATCAAGAGGCTGTGGGTGAGAGGAGGGAGAGAAAATGCAAGAGTACAGTTTATTATCTGATCACTCTAGATTTGCCTTCAGCTTTTTAAAGAAGTCGTTACTTGGGCTAAACCAAAGAAGATGCTCTGGCTTCCTCTGCTGGATGCCTGAGCCCTACTAAGTCCTGTTGAGCCTGGAATCCATCATAAACTCCTTTTCCTGCTTATATTTAAGGCCAATTGAGAGATACTCATCAAGGACCCCAAACCCTTACCCACAAGACGGTCACCTCCTGCCACTGTCTCCTAGATGCTGATGACTTGGAATTACAATTAAATTTGTTCTTCAACAAGAAAACAAAACAAAAAATAAAAAACTTGTTCCTCAGTCCCATAATTATATTTTCAGATTTCCCCACCAGTCTTTATCTAAGTGTCCAACTTGTACCTCAAACTCAAAATGATCAAAACGATATTCCTCAACTGCCCCCTGTCCTAAACTGCCTCTCCTTTGCCACCTCAGGTAAGCAGGTTAGCATCCTTGACTCATTTCTTCTTCCTCGGTCCTCATATTTAATTCATCATCTAAATGTGCTGATTCAAACCCCCCCAATATATCTTGAATTGGTACCTTCTCTGTCTGCGGTTCTCTGCTTCGGTCCAAGCCCCCATTTTCTTCCTCCTTATCTGTTGTGCTGGCCTTTTAACTGGTCTCTCTGCCTCCAGTCCCTCCAAAATAACATTCTCACACTGTCAGCACCATGATCTCACAAAAACCCAGGTGCACCATGCCATTCCCATGCTGAAGACCCCCGATGGTTCTCTTCTGCCCACAGAATAAACTCCAAACTCTTTGATGTGGTGTTTAGGCCACTTTTTACAGTTGGACCTCAATCTAAATTTCTTTTTTTAATTTTTTTTTTTTTTTTTTTTTTTTTTGAGATAAGGTCTCACTTTGTCACCCAGGCTGAAGTACACTGGCATGATCTTGGCTTATTGTAGCCTCAACCTCCCAGGCTCAGGCAAATCTCCCAGGCTCAGCAGATCCTCCCACCTCAGCCTCCTGTGTAGCTGGGATTACAGGCACCCACCCCCGTGCCCAGGTAATGTTTGTATTTTTAGTAGAGACGGTGTTTCACCATCTTGGCCAGACTGGCCTCGAACTCCTGACTTCAGGTGATCTGCTCACCTTGGCCTCCCAAAGTGCTGGGATTATAGGCGTGAGCCACTCCACCGGCCTATTTTTTAATGTATAAGAGTAATACCTGGCTGGGTGCAGTGGCTCACACCTGTTTTTTAATGTATAAGAGCAACACTTGGCTGGGCATGGTGGCTCACACCTGTAATCCCAGCACTTTGGGAGGCCGAGGCAGGTGGATCACCTGAAGTCAAGAGTTCGAGACCAGCCTGGCCAACATGGTGAAACCCCATTTCTACTAAAAATACAAGCATTAGCCAAGTGTGGTGGCGGGCGCCTGTAATCCCAGCTACCCAGGAGGCTGAGGCGACAGAATTGCTTGAACCCAGGAGGCGGAGGTTGCAGTTAGCTACGGTCACGCCATTCCACTCCAGCATGGGCAATAAGACCAAAACTCCACCTCAAGAAAAAAAAAAGAAAGAGTAATATTTGATCATTGTCAAACTTGAATACTATGGAAAAATAGAAGAACTCTAAATTTTAAAATATTAAAGATTTTTGAAATCTCGAATACCAGTGTCTAATAATGATAATTAGACATAGTGTCTAATGACAATGACTGTGAAGATTCTTATGTTTATTCCTCTAGTCTTTCTACAGGCATATATTTACATAATTTGGATTATACTGATAGCATGTGTGATTTTATACTCTGCTGCTTTTTTAACTAAGCAAAATAATCCAAATATCTTGCTATGCTGTTCCCACATAATGACTGATTTCTCCTCCTCTTTGGTTTCTGGCTCCTAGCACAGTGTCTTGCATATCATAAGCACTAACTTGAATAGCATTTGTGGAAATACTCTGGTAACCCAAGTTTCTTTAAAGAAATCAAGAGTCCCCATTGCAGCTGCAAACAGCAACACAAGCTGTACAGCATGGTTGATATGAAAGCACAATGGTGCCTGGATTTTGTCCCTAGTCTTTTCCAGAAATGCATTTATCCAATTTGTGGAGCTAGTGCTGTCACCTAATGGTACGGGGCAGAAGTGCAGAGAATTTGCGAAGTAAAGGGCTCAGGAATTTGAATAACGTTTGCTGGCAAGAGAATTGAAACTTTTCTTACTCATTATTTTTTCTTACATTGAGGTATAATTTACATACAGTAAACTTCAACCATTTCAGATGCATAATTCTACGAATATTTTTGGGTGTAAACACCCCAAACTGCTACCACAGTCAGGATACAGAACCCGAATCACCACCCTCACCCCACCAGAGCTTCTTCCTCCCCCTTTGCAGTCCTTCCCCTCCCCACAGGGCAACCACTGATTTGCTTTCTTTTTTTCCTCTTTTTATGGAGAATGGAGTTTCACTGTGTTGCCCAGGCTGGTCTTAAACTCCTGATTTCTAGCAATCCTCCCACTTGGACTCTCAAAGTGCTGGGATTATAAGTGTGAGCCACTATGCCTGCCCTGATTTGCTTTCTGTAACTATAAGTTACTTTCATTTTCTAGAATTTCGTATAGCATACATTATCTCCTCCTTCGTGTCTGACTTCTTTCATTTAGCGTCATGACTTTGGGATTCATCCCGAAGTACCTTCTTCCTTTGTCCTGCAGAGTGGTATTCTATTGCATGGATATAGCACATGTTGTTTATTTGTTCGCTTGGTGGTGGATATTTGGATAGTCTCTACTTCAGGGTTTTGTGAATAAAGGTACTATGAACATTCATGTACCAGTCTTTGTGTGGATATACATTGAGAATTGATATTTTAGTAATGTAGTGCCAGTGATAGACCCTGACGTTAAAAGTTAAATACCAAAATATCAGCCTAACTAAGGAGATCATCTAGGACAACAGCTCTTTGTAGTTGTTTCCATTTATTTTTCATTTTTCTTATTATTTTTTTGAGGCAAGGTCTAGTCCTGTCACCCAGGCTGGAGTGTAGTGGCGCAAGCATTGCTCAGTGCAGCCTTGACCTCCTGGGTTCCAGATTCTCCTGCCTCGGCCTCCTAGTAGCTGGGACCACACGCACATGCCACCATGTCCAGCTAATTTTTGTATTTTTTTATAGAAACAGGGTTTTGCTATGTTGCTCAGGCTGCCTGGGCTCAAGCGATCCACCCACCTCAGCCTCCCAAAGTGCTGGGATTACAGGGGTGAGCCACCACCCCCGGCCATCTGTTTCAATTTAAATGTCTCCCCCCACGTACATGAAGCTTATTGGAAAGCACTTTACACCTTAGGCAGCAAACTGGCTTTATTACCAGTATACACATTATGTAAGGTAAAAATTAGCCATATTATTTTAAAATTAAAAATGCATATTTTGATCTAAATGGATACTAGGCCAGATGCAGTGGCTCATGACTGTATCCCAACACTTTGGGAGGCCAAGGCAGGAGGATTGCTTGAGCCCAGGAGTTCAAGACCGCAGATAAGCTATGATTACACCACTGCACTCCAGCCTGGGTAACACGGTGAGATTGTCTTTAAAAAAATAAAAAACATGAGAAACATAAAATGAATACTAAAAAAGATACAATAATAATTAGCTTTATTTTAAAAGGATAATAATTATTATGGTAATTACCATAGTACCAACCACCATTACTATTACTATATTAGCATATAATAACCCTTTGTATATATAAGCTCAACACATAATAGGTGCTTAATAAGTACAGAAGAAAAAGAAAAGCAATTCTCTCTTTGAGGCCCAGGGTTAATTAAGCATCATCTCTTACCAATAAATCCCTTTTCTATTTAACTTACCCTCCTGAGCTGTATAGATGAGAAAGGCAAAGGAAACTACCTCTTTTTACATGCACCTTGGTTGGTGGGGTGTGTGTGTGTATGTAGAGAGATAGAGAGCCTTATCACAAGGAAGAAAAAGTGTCCTGGAAGTCTAGATAAGAAGGATGTGGCACAGATAATGGACTTCGGGTGGGTTTTTGGGTCCTACTCTACATGAAAATGCCATAGGCCTGCACTGTTTCTGTCACATGTTACCAGTCAGAGCGAAATGAATCGCATGATCCTAACCTGCTAGTTAACTTTGTTGATCCATTACTTCCCTTCTCTGGTTAGGGGCCTGTTTCCAGCTCCCTGTTCTGGTCATTTCTCTCCGGGGTAGGAAGCACTTTGCCGAAGGAGTGTTTCAAGCCTGCAGGCTGACAGCTGCCTGGACAGCTGTGCCCCCTGAAGCAGAACCCTAGCTGCATCCCCAGCCGTGCAAACCAGAAACAAGCGGGTTAAAAATAAGCCTGACCAAGTCATTTTGCCATCACTGCTGAGCTCTACAGATACTCTCCTCTTTAATGATGATATTAATCACTCTTTCGTCCTGTTGAATTTCATCTTGTCTCCTTTTCTTTCTCTGAATTTCAACTGCTGAGTTTACCTTTGCTTTGCATTTTACTTTGAACAAGTATTTCCAGTGGACCCTTCACAAGGACCTATACCTCAGACTTGTTTTCAAAATCTCACTGTAAACTGAGGAGACATTTGATATTGTTTGCCCTCAAGAAAATTTTCTGAAGGATATTAAGTCCTCCATTAAAAATCTTTATTCTGTATATTGAATGTGATGGCTCATGTCTGTAATTCCAACACTTTAGGAGGCCCAGGCAGGAGGATTGCTTGAGGCCAGGACTTAGAGACCAGCCTGGGCTGGTCTAAGACCCTGTCTCTACAAAAAAATATATTTTTAAAAAATCTTAATTATGTAATGCACGTTCTTTATAAAGGAATTAAATTGAGGTAAAGTATAAGGATTAGGCATTATTCTCATACATTCATAGTAATCATAAAGGTAGGAATAGAGTAAGTTCTATGATATTAACTGATCAAAAACTGCAAATAAAAACATTGTGAGGACCTTAACCAAATTCACACCTGAGAGGTAAGTTAAGCTATGTCTGAGCAAATGGAAAGATTAGTTAATAGTAAAAGTGCCATTAACTGCCTAACAATTAGTCCTTTAACATTAAATAACTTGCTTGAATGAATTTTTCTCCTTGTAATGGACATAATCAAAGTGACTTTCAAGCAATTAATTTAAAATGTATGGCATTTCTAAAATTACAAATTGTCTTACTATAGCTAAATTATTTCAGTAACGTCTCCCTAGGAAAGTGTGTCTTCAAGTTGTTTTATTGTTGAATATGTACAAAATTATTATGAAAATTGACACTACCATTTTTAGTACAGTACTGCTATTACCTTTTCATGATTTGAGTCTCTAAAGATTTGCTATGTTCATATTCTTACCATAAATTAGTTTCAACCATGGTACAAATCTCAGGACGAATCAGTACATTGTACACACTACTTCTTCTGCCACATGAAAAAGAGAGAAATCGAGAGAAGTCTGAAACAGAAAGAATTGGCTGACAGCATATAAGATCTGAATAGAACAAAAGGAGACAGATCAAAAATATATATATGCATATTGATCAAGCTGATCTTATCAGTCAGACAGTTATATGAGAGAAAGGGATAGCTACCAGTCTCATTACTCAGATTTGCTCTGAGAGGAAGGCCAGTGCAATCACCCATGAGGAGACTGCCTCTTTACCTGTCCATAGCCGTGTCCAGAGTGTCTTTCTTGGCTCCCTGAAAGTCTCAGGCCAGAAAAATCTTGCTTCAATGAATGATGGTTCTCTGCCTCAGTCTGACAGTGCATTGGCCCTTCACATTCAAATTTGAGCTTGCCCTTTTGGGCTCCTCCCCTGACAGCATCACCCCCACCAGGTACCCCAACGGCCTTGCTCCTGATTTGGATCCAGTGAAGATGGGTGGGTGGGGCTGTCATAGACAGAGTCACACAGGTTAAACGATTGAGGGCAGCTCTGCTTAATGTTTAGGTTCCTTTAGGGCTGCTGCTCTGAAAGTCCAGTCCATGCTCCATAGCTAGCAAAGATCAAGAGGCAGTAGCAGCAGACACTTAAATTGTAATCATGATAACACAAAATAAAAGCACAATGATAATAGTAATATTTATGTAAATACCTTAAAGAGCATTTAAATAGCTTCTTGTGTTGTTGTGTTAAAGAGCACTTAAAAAGCCTCTATTCCCCCATAGTCTCACACTATCTCTGAACTCAGTAGAGACAGCCACTAACAGTTCCTGCTTTGCAGTTAAGCAAATGAACTCAGTTATACAGAATTTAGAACACAAAAATTTTCCCTCCCAAACCATGGAATTTTTTCTTTCTGATTGCATTACAAGAATTGCTTGAAGACTAGATATTTACACCAAAGAATGATTTTTGCATGAGCCATCTTTTTTAGAAAAAAAAAAAAAAAAAATCCTTAATTTGGAGTCGGAAGCAGCAGCAGTCCCCCAAAATACAAAAATGCTTATTTCACCAGACAGAATCAGTGTCTAATTGACTACATTGAATTTGGAAAACAGGCTAAGATCTTCAAATAAAAGACTTCAATTTTGTGCTCGCATAGAACTTGGTCTATTAAAGGTTTTCTTTCTCTCTCCTACTGTAGCCCATATGCATTCTATTTATTCACTGAGTAGATACTTAATGGCTACTGTGTGATGGAAACTATGCCAAGTGCTAGGGATGCAATGGTAAGCAATGCAGCTAGGATCTCTGCCTCAAGGCTTTGATACCATCTATACCTTGATGATTTTCAAATCAATAGCGCTAGCTTGGACCATGTATTTGTCTGTTCCCACACTGCTGATAAAGACATGCCTGAGACTGGGGAATGTATAAAGGAAAGAGGTTTAATTGACTCACAGTTCCACATGGCTGGGGAGGCCTCACAATCATGGCAGAAAAGCAAGGGACATCTTACATGGTGGCAGGCAAGAGAGAGCTTATGCAGGGGAACTCCCTTTATAAAACCATCAGCTCTTGTGAGCCGTGTTCACTATCACAAGAACAACATGGGAAAGACCCACCCCCGTGATTTGTCTGCCTCCTACTGGGTCCCTCCCATGACAAGTGGGAATTGTGGGAACAATTCAAGATGAGATTTGGGTGGTGACACAGCCAAATCTATCAGACCGCTTCCTTCAACTCAAGACAAGGGTGTCCAGCTTTCCTCTCAGAATCTCCATTTGGATGGCTGAGCACCTCCAGCCTGTCTAAAACAGAACCCCTCTTCTCTGCCTTACCTGCACTTCTTGCCATCTTTCCCATCTCAATTAACAGCAGTATTCTTCCAATTGCTTGGCAAAACCTGGGCAGAGTGTCTCTCAACTCCCCTCTTTCTTTTAAATCCCATGCACACTCCATTAGCAAATCCTGTTATCTCTGCTTCCAGAATATATTCACAAACTGATCACTTCTCACCACCACCTCCAGGTCCAAGCAAACTGGATTATTACATTTTGCCTCCCAACTGGCCTTTCTGCCTTCCCCTTCTTCGATTATAGTCTGATCTCCACACAGCAACTAGAGTATTCATTCTGGAACATTTAAGGTCATGTCACTCCCCTGTCATAACCCTCCATGGCTTCCCATTCTCTCAATACAGGCCAGCAGCCTGAGATGGCCCACAAGCCCCGCTACCATCTGCTCTGCTTCATCCCTCTGGCTGCATGTGCCTCCACTTTCTCCCTTGCTCACACAAAGAGCACACACTCCTTCCTCTGCCCTTGAGGGTCTCTCTGCTGAAAAGTTATTTTTTTGTGTATGGTTGTGGCTTACACTGTCATGTATTTTACGTCCTTATTCAAATACTCTCTGGTATTTGAGATTTGTCCTAGTCACCATATCTAAAATATCAACCAGATCTCACCATTCTGACACTCCCTTGCCCACATCCTCTAAATTATTTTTCTCTTTAGTACTTATCACTTAAAATACACTCCTCAGTAAACTAAAGACAAGTAAAATAATCTGTTTAAATTATTTTTTAATTAGCCATGAGATTCGAAATAATTAATTATAATTATTTCTAATAATTATATAATTATAATCATTACTATTTTGAGGCAGAGTCTCTCTGTGTCACCCAGGCTGGAATACAGTGGCGTGAACACGGCTTACTGCAGGCCTTGACCTCCTGGGCTCAAGTGACACTTCTGCCTCAGCCTCCCGAGGAGCTGAGACTACAGGCATGTGCCACCACACTCAGCTCATTTTTGTATTTTTCTTTAGAGATAGGGCCTTTCCATGTTGATCAGGCTGGTCTTGAACTCCTGGGCTCAAGTGATCTGCCCACCTCAGTCTTCCAAAGTGCTGGGATTACAGGTGTGAGCCACTGCACCTGGCCTTGTCTAAATTACTATTGCTGAAAAAATTCCTCAGGGCACCAGCAAAGATAGTAGATGGTAGTTGCCTTTGGCACTCTCAGTTCTATAGGACAGTTGATCAAGGAGCAGAATGGAGACTCCAAATTCATCGCAGTGTCCACTGGAAGGTGCAGGCGTTTGAAATCAGATCCCTTTAAGTTGTATCCTCAGATGTGAGTTGGGCTTTTATCATATTTTCACCCATTTGTCAAGAGAATTACACACAGGTACACACAATTGGGTTGTTTTATTGTTTTAAATAAAAATGGCATAGATTTAAGGTGCATAACATGGTGTTTTGATATCCATAATGAAAGGATTACTACAGTCAAGCTAATTAACTTATCCCTCTCCTCACATAATAACCTTGTATGTGCAAGTGTGTGTGGTTACTGCACCTGAAATCTACTGTCTTAGAAAATTTCCAGTATACAATTTTTTCTTTTTGAGACAGAGCCTCACTCTGTTACCCAGGCTGGTGTGCAGTGGCATGATCTTGGTTCACTGCAGCCTTGACCTCCTGGGCTCAAACAGTCCTCCCACCTCAGCCTCCCGAGTAGCTGAGACCACAGGTGCACACCACCACCCTGGGCTATTTTTTAAAAAATTTTTTTTGTACAGAGAGGGTCTCACTATGTTGCTTATTTGGGTCTTCAACTCCTGGGCTCAAACAATCCTCCCATCTCAGCCAAAGTGCTGTGATTACAGGTGTGAACCACTGGCCTGGCCCAATATAGTATTTTTTAACTACAGTCATCATGTTGTGCAATAGATCGCTAGACTTATTAATCCTGTATAACTGCAACTTTGTACCATTTGAGCAATGTCTTCCCATTTTCCCTACCTCCCCATACCTAGTAACCACCATTTTACTTTCTTTCTTTTTTTTTTTTTTTTTTTTTTGGAGACGGAGTCTCTGTTGCCCAGCCTAGAGTGCAATTGCGAGATCTTGGCTCACTGCAACCTCTGCCTCCCAGGTTCAAACAATTCTCCTGCCTCAGCCTCCCAATTAGCTGGAATTTCAAGCATGCACCACCACGCCCAGCTGATTTTTGTATTTTTAGCAGAGACAGGGTTTTCACCATGTTGGCCAGGCTGGTCTCAAACTCCTGACCTCAAGTGATCCACCCACCTCGGCCTCCTAAAGTGCTGAGATTACAGGCATGAGCCACTGTGGCTGGTTCACCATTTTACTTTCTGCTTCTATGTATTCAACTTTTTAGGATTACGCCTATAAGTGAGATTATGCAGTATTTTTCTTTCTGTTTCTGACTTATTTCACCAAGCATAATGTCCTCCAGATTTATCAATGTTGTTGCAAATGGCAAGATCTCCTTTTTTAAAGCGGAATAATATTCTTATTCTTTTTTATATATATATATATATATCACATTTTCTTGATCCATTCATCTGTCAACAGACACTTACGTTGTCTCCGTATCTTGGCTATTGTGAATAGTGCAGGAGTGGACATGGGAGATATCTCTTCAAGGCACTGATTTCATTTTCTTTGGGTGTTTACCCAGAAGCAGGATTACTCAATATGGTAGTTCTGTATTAAAAGTTTTGAGGATCGCATAGTAGTTCTATTTTTAGTTTTTTTTTGAGAAACATCCATACTGTTCCCTATAACGGCTGTGCCAACTTACATTCCCACCAACAGTGTACAAAGGCTCCTTTTGCTCCACATTCTCACCAACACGTGTTTTCTTTTGTCTTTCTGGTAGCAGCCATTCTAACAGGTGTGAGGTTATGAGATAGGAAAAAATAAAAATGTAAAATGCGAAACCAAAAGCATATAATAGGGGCCAGGCACGGTGGCTCACGCCTGTAATCCCAGCACTTTGGGAGGCCGAGGCAGGCGGATCACCTGAGGTCAGAAGTTCGACATCAGCCTGGCCAACATAGTGAAACCCCATCTCTACTTAAAAAAAAAAAAAATAGCCAGGTATGATGGCAGGCGACTGTAATCCCAGCTACTCGGGAGGCTGAGGCAGGAGAATTGCTTGAACCCGGGAGGTGGAGGTTGCAGTGAGCAGAGATTGTGCCACTGCACTCCAGCCTGGGCGACAGAGTGAGACTGCATCTTTAAAAAAAAAAAAAAAAAAAAAAAGTATGATAGGAAAAACTGACATTTTTTCTTCCACATTCACATACCACTCAACACAGCCCTTCTGACACCAGATGTGTGCTGGTCTTTTCCCAAGCACCAAGCAGTTTTCCAGGGCACACCAATTGTGTGTTCTATAATTTAATTCAGTTCTGGCACTATCTACCTAGAGATAGCATCAGTCCTCACAGATGGTGGGTCTGTGCCACAAGATGGCCCCCACTTCAGATGCCAATCTCAAATTTCAGGTTGTGACCTGTACTTCTGATCAACCGGCTTAGGGGTTCCTACAAGCCACGCCTTGCGTTCCATTAATTTGATACGCTGGCTTAACAAACTTGGGGAAACACTTACTTAACTTTTGCCAGTTTATTATGTTAATGAAGCATATAATATAGCATACAGGCCAGGTGTGGTGGCTCATGCCTGTAATCCCAGCACTCCAGAAGGGTAAGGTAAGTGGATCACTTCAGACCAGGAGTTCGAGACCAGCCTGGCCAGCATGATGAAACTTCCATCTCTACTAAAAAAACACAAAAATTAGTTGGGCATGGTGGCTCACCCCTGTAGTCCCAGCTACTCAGGAGGCTGAGGCATGAGAATCGCTTGAACTTAGGAGGCAGAGGTTGCAGTCAGCTGAGATTGCACCACTGTACTCCAGCCTGGGTGACAGAGTGAGATTCTGTCTCAAAAAAAAAAAAAAAGAGGCCGGGCGCGGTGGCTCAAGCCTGTAATCCCAGCACTCTGGGAGGCCGAGACGGGTGGATCACGAGGTCAGGAGATCGAGACCATCCTGGCTAACACGGTGAAACCCCGTCTCTACTAAGAAATACAAAAAACTAGCCGGGCGAGGTGGCGGGCGCCTGTAGTCCCAGCTACTCGGGAGGCTGAGGCCGGAGAATGGCGTGAACCCGGGAGGCGGAGCTTGCAGTGAGCTGAGATCCGGCCACTGCACTCCAGCCTGGGCTACAGAGCGAGACTCCATCTCAAAAAAAAAAAAAAAAAAAAAAAAAAAAAAAAAAAAAAAGATACATATGAACAGCCAGATGAAAGTACAGAGGGTAAGAACGGGAGGGGTCTGAGCACAGAAGCTTCCTTCCCCTAGACTTGGGGTGTGCCACCCTCCCGCTACACAGATATATTTACCAGCTCAGAAGCTCTTTGAACTCCACAGTTCAGGGATTTTCATGGAGCCTTGGTCATGTAGGCACGATTAATTATGAACTCTATTCCCAGCCCCTCTCTTCTCTCGGGAGAACGGGGAGTGGGGCTGAAAATTCTAAGCTTCTAGTCATTACTTGGTCTTTCCGGGGACTGGCACCTCTTCTAGAGCTTATCGGGAGTCATCTCATTAGAACAAAATATACTCCTGTCATCCAGAAATCCCAAGCTGTTCAAAAGCTCTATGTCAGATGCTCTTATCACTCAAGAGATTCTCAGGGCTTTAGGAACTCTGGGCCACGAACCAGGGGCAGAGACCAAATATATATTATTCTTATTCTTTCACAGAGATGATATCTCATTGTGATTTTGATTTGTATTTCCCTCATGATTACATTTTCACACACTTGGACAATTATATGTCTTCTTTTGACAAGTGTCTATTCAGGTCCTTTGTCCATTTTTAATTGGGTTATTTATGTGAGAATAAATATGATTTAAAAGCTGTTTGTGGACCAGGCACGGTGGCTCACGCCTGTAATCTCAGCACTTCGGGAGGCTGAGGTGGGCGGATCACTTGAGGTCAGGAGTTCGAGACCAGCCTGGCCAATGTGGTGAAACATCGTCTCTACTAAACATACAAAAATTAGCTGGGCATGGTGGCGCGTACCTGTAATCCCAGCTACTCGAGAGGCTGAGGCAGAATTGCTTGAACCCAGGAGGCGGAGATTGCAGTAAGCCGAGATCACGCCATTATACTCCAGCCTGGGTGACAAGAGTGAAACTCCATCTCAAAACAATTTTAAAAAGCTGTTGGACCCCCAGAAACACTGTAAGTCTTGAGAGAGATGTAACTGTGTTCTGAGTCACATATGGTTGCAACATCTGCTTCTCAAGTTATAGACTAACCCACTTCCTTATTTTTCTTGTACTGTATAGTAACTAGAGAAAATTAAATGACGTCAAGGACAAAAACCTCTTGCCTTGTTAATTAATGACCCTTATTATAGATTAACTTCTCCTTTATTGTCTTGCTTTGCTTAGATCAGATGACAGAAAACATATGACTATTACACCCTCTGCAAAAGATGCTATATGTACCCTTCCCAAAAAGAAACACTGCCTATAATCAATCAAATTGTTATAACTATGCACCAACCTTGTATGAAAAATGTTGTAATTATGCATAAACTCCTGTGTCTCTACCTGTATAAATGATACTTTAACTTCCCTAGTTCAGAACACTGACTCCATTTCCTTGGAGCTGGTGTTCTTAATGGACTATCTTCAAACTTTGTCCTTGAATAAACTTTATTTAAATTAGATTCTGACCCTTTTGATTATTTTAGGTTGACATTTTTGTTTTGGTACTAAGTTGTATGAATTCCTTATATATTTTGGATATTAAATCCCTGTTCACCTTTTTTTTTTTCCTTTTTGAAACAGTGTCTCGCTCTGTCACCCAGGCTGGAGTTCCGTGATGCAATCACAGCTCACTGCAGCCTTGACCTCCCAGGCTCAAGCAATCCTCCTGCCTCAGCCTCCTGAGTAGCTGGGACTACAGACACAAGCCACCATGCCCAGATGATTTTTATACTTTTTTTGTAGAGATAGAGGCCTCTCTTTGTTGCCCAGACTGGCCTTAAACTCCTTGGCTCAAGTGATCCTCCTGCCTCAGCTTCCCAAAGTGCTGGAATTATATGCATTAGCCACTGCACCTGGCCAGACATTAACCCTTTCATCAAATATATGATTAGCAACCATTTTCTTCTAACCTATAGGTTGGCTTTTCATTTTGATGACTGTTTTCTTTGCTGTGCAGAAGCTTTTCAGTTTGATTTAGTCCTGCTTTTTATTTTTGCTTTTGTTGCCTGTTCTTTCGGTGTCATAGCCAGAAACATCATTGCCAAGGCCAATGTCAAGAAGCTGCCCATTCCCACCCCCATTTTCTTCCAGTAGTTTTTTGGTTTCAGGCCTTATTTAAGTCCTTAATTCATTTTAGTTGATTTTGGTGTATGGTGTAAGATAAGGGATCAATTTCATTCTTTTGCATGTGGATATCAGTTTTCTAACACAATTTATTGAAGAGACTATCCTTTCCCCACTGTGTATTCTTGGTGCCCCTGTTGAAAATTAGTTGACCTGCTGGGTGTGGTGACTTACGCCTGTATTTCCAACACTTTGGGAGGCCAAGGTGGGTGGATCACTTGAGGTCAGGAGTTCAAGACCAGCTTGGCCAACATGGTGAAACCCCATCTGTACTAAAAGCACAAAAATTAATCAGGCATGGTGGCTCACACCTGTAATCCCACCTACTTGTGAGGCTGAGGCAGGAGAATCACTTGAACCTGGGAGGTGCGGGTTACAGTGAGCTGAGATCATGCCACTGCACTCCAGGACAGGCAACAGAGACTCTGTCTCAAACACGCACACACGCACACACACATGCACACACACAAAGAAAATTAGTTGACTTTGTATGCTGGAGTTTATTAGGGATCTTTCTATTCTCTTACATTAGTCTACATGTCTGTTTGTATGCCAGTACCATGCAGTTTGACTACCATAGTTTTGTGATATAATTTGAAATCAGAAAGTATGCTGCCTGTAACTTTGTTCTTCTTTCTCAAGATTGATTTGTGTATTCAGGGTCTTTTGTTCCATACAAATTTTAGAATTGTTTATTTCTTTGGAAAATGGAATTTTGATAGGAATTGTGTTTAATCATTTAATCTCTATGTCCCTTTTTTAGTATAAACTTTTTTTTTTTGAAGGAGTGGAGTGCAGGCTGGAGTGCAGTGGCATGATCATGGCTCTCTACAGCCTTGATTTCCTGGGCTCAGGTGATCCTCCCACCTCAGCCTCCTGAGTAGCTGGGACTACAAGTATGTGCCACCATGCCTAGCTAATTTTTGTATTTTTTGTAGAGATGGGGTTTTGCCATGCTGCTCAGGCTGGTCTCGAACTCCTGGGTTCATGTGATCCGTCTGCCTTGGCCTCCCAAAGTGTTGGAATTATAGGTGTGAGCCACTGTGCCAGGCCCGTATAGATATTTTAACAATATTAACTCTTCTAATCCATGAACACAGGATATCGTTCCACTTATTTGTCATTGTCTTCAATTTCTTTCATCAATGTTTTATAAGTTTCAGTGTATATATCTGTCACCTCCTTGGTTAAGTTTATTCCTAACTATTGTATTATTTTTGATGCTGTCATAAATGAAATTGTTTTCTTGATTTTCTTTTTGGGTAGATCTTTGTTCTCGTAAATAAATGCAACTAATTTTTGTATGTTGGTTTTTTAATCCTGCAACTTTACTGAATTTATTAGTTCTAATCTTTTTTTGTGTGTGGACTCTTTTGTTTTCTACATACAGAATTATGTCATTTACAAAGAGAAATAATTTTACTTCATCCTCTCAAATTTGGATGCCTCTTATTTTTCTTGTGTGATTGTTCTTGCTAGCACTTCCAGCATTATGTTGAAAAGAAGTGGCAACAGTGGGCATCCTTGCCTTGTCCCAGATCTTAGAGGAAAAGTTTTCAGCTTTTCCATTAATTTTGATGTTAGCTGTGTGCTTTTCGTAAATGGCGTTATTGTGCTGAGGAATTTCCTTCTATACCTATTTTGATGAATTTTTTTCTACCATGAATGAGTGTTGAAGTTTGTCAAATGCTTCTACATCTCTTGACATGATCATGTGGTTTTTAATATGACATAGCACATTGATTGATCTGTATGTGTTAAATCACTCCAAAGGATAAATCCCACTTGGTCATGGTGTAGAATCTTTTTGATGTGTTGTTGAATTTGGTTTGCTACTATTTTATTGAGGATTTTTGTATCTATCACATATTTCTTCCTTCCTTCCTTCCTTCCTTCCTTCCTTCCTTCCTTCCTTCCTTCCTTCCTTCCTTCCTTCCTTCCTTCCTTCCTTCCTTCTTTCCTTCCTTTCTTCCTTTCTCTTTCTTTCCTTCTTTCCTTCTTTCCTTCTTTCTTTCTTTCTTTCTTTCTGAAACTGAGTCTTGCTCTGTCACCCAGGCTGGAGTGCAGTGGTGCAATCTCAGCTCACTGCAACCTCTGCCTCCTAGGTTCAAGTCATTCTCCTGCCTCAGTCTCCCAAGTAGCTGGGATTACATGTGTCCACCACCACACTTGGTTAATCTTTTTTTTTTTTTTTTTTTTTTGAGACGGAGCCTCAGTCTGTCGCCCAAGCTGGAGTGCGATGGTGGGATCTCAGCTCACTGCAAACTCCGCCTCCTGGGTTCAAGCGATTCTCCTGCCTCAGCCTCCTGAGTAGCTGGGATTACAGGCGCCTGCCACTATGCCGGGTTAATTTTTGTATTTTTAGTAGAGATGGGGTTTCACCATGTTAGTCAGACTGGTCTCCAACTTCTGACCTCAAGTGATCCACCAACCTCAGCCTCCCAAAGTGCCAGGATTACAGGCACGAGCCACCACGCCCGGCCAATTTTTTTGTATTTTCAGTAGAGATGGGGTTTCACCATGTTGGCCAGCCTGGTATCAAACTCCTGACCTCAGGTGATCTGCCCACCTCGACCTCTCAAAGTGCTGGGATGACAAGGCGTGAGCCACCGCACCCGGCCTTTCACATATTTCTTAATGGCAGCTCTTTTTTTTTTTTTTTTTTTTTGAGACAGAGTCTGGCTCTGTCCCCAGGCTGGAGTGCAGTGGCCGGATCTCAGCTCACTGTAAGCTCCGCCTTCCGGGTTTACGCCATTCTCCTGCCTCAGCCTCCCGAGTAGCTGGGACTACAGGCGCCCGCCAACTCGCCCGGCTAGTTTTTTGTATTTTTTAGTAGAGACGGGGTTTCACCGTGTTAGCCAGGATGGTCTCGATCTCCTGACCTTGTGATCCGCCCGTCTCGGCCTCCCAAAGTGCTGGGATTACAGGCGTGAGCCTCCGCGCCCGGCATGGCAGCTCTTTGAAACACACACACACACACACACACACACACTCACATCCTTACTGAAACTGAAATTGTTTTTTAAAGCCCAATAGTTTCCCTGACAAGGGCCCTCTTTCTTCCTGCTCAGCCTCTGACTAGGGAATGATCCCATTCTCTATACGAAAAATCATCTAAAAAGTTCAGCCAACAGCTAGAAAGCAGAAAAGCTGGGACTGAGATTTGAATGCATCAGCCTTATTCCAAAGCCCATGCAATACTCTCAAGCTGGTAAAATCAACCCCACAGACCTTAATCTATCTGACCATATCAATTTAGAAATCTTCATCAGAGCTACAGAGAAAGATCCCCCCGCCACCTCCACATAACTGTATCATTTAGAATTGGTATATGTCAGGCAAACTCAATAAATGGCTTATGCAAGAAAGACTTTGTCTTCCACCCAAAAATGTAGACAGTTGACCTAGCAAGTATCAAATCTAAATCTAGTTGAAACATGGACCTGTACTTCTTTGGAGCTCCCTGTTTTATCAAAAGAGGCTCTGTTGGCAGAATTATCTGTAGATATTTGTTTACTCTATTTTATAAAGTGTATTTGCTATGGTGCTGGCAAAACCTAATAAACACAACACAAAATACAGTCTACATTCCTGTATAATGTCTCTTTCTGTTTTGAAAATCTTTTCAGTATATAGACTGTAAAAAAAGATTCTCTCTAACATATATCAATCCGTTTTAGATATTCAGCATTTGAAAATGAAGTTCCTGAAGAGAAACAAATATTCTGTTTGTTTTGATGTTCTACCCCTTTGGGGTCAAGTTAAAAAAGTGATTTTATGAGAAATTTATAAAGATTACCTTTGAAAGCTGAAATTCATTCATCTGATTAATATTTATTAAAGGCCTATTATGAGAGAGCATAAGGGAAACATCGAAGGTGAATACTGGTGTGCATTATAGGTCTTCAAGCAGTTTATAATGTTGTTAAAAGCTTTAAAAGTAGACATGATACTTAAAGGCAGTCGCAATGGCTCACGCCTATAATTCCAGCACTTTGGGAGACTGAGGCAGGCAGATTACCTGAGGTCAGGAGTTTGAGACCAGCCTGACCAACATGGTGAAACCTTGTCTCTACTGAAAACACAAAAATTAGTCGGACGCAGTGGTGCATGCCTGTAGTCACAACTACTCGGGAGGATGAGGCAGCAGAATTCTTTGAACCCGGGAGGCAGAGGTTGCAGAAAGCCGAGATTGTGCCACAGCACTCCACCCTGGGTGACAGAGTGAGATTCTGCCTCAAAAAAAAAAGAAAAGAAAAGACAAAATACTTAAATGACTGACAATATTAAAATAAATAGCTATAAAAGACAAATCTAAAAATTACTGAATCATGGCATCTCAAAGTTGAAGGAACTTTAGTGTTTCTTTAGCCATACGCTTTTCAAAATGGGACATGCACATCCGGAGATATGCTTATTTTTTGAGGGTGCAGCAATTGATCAAGGATAAGTTGAAGCCACAGGATGGACATGCCATGCTTTCCTGGAACATAAAGGTTTCCCAAAAATTAGAGGAAAACATTATTTTTATTTAAAAAATTATTTAGAGACTAATGTAATATGCACATTAATTTCCTTATACTTATGTCTTTTCCCCACTTTTTTTTTTAATTTTTATTTTTTGAGACAGAATCTCACTCTGCCACCCTGGCTGGAGTGCAGCGGTACAATCTTGGCTTACTGCAACCTCCATCTCCCAGGCTCTCCCACCTCAGCCTTTCCAGTAGCTGGGACCACAGGCACCCACCACCACACCTGGCTAATTTTTGTATTTTTTATAGAGATGGGGTTACACCACGTTGTCCAGGCTGGTCTCGAACTCCTGGACTCAAGACATCCACTTGACTGGGCCTCTCAAAGTGCTTGGATTACAAATGTGAGCTACCACACCAGGCCTTTCTTTTCCCCATTATTATCTTCTACTCTCATGAGCAAAGGAAAAGGCCTCAAGACATGGAAGACTTCAACAATTTTTATTTTCCCCTGTCTGCATAGTAAACCCACATGTAGCAGGCCTACCAGTGTGGTTGCTAATATAGCATCATGAAACTTTTAAAGATCAAACATAGATTCCAAGTAAGTTGATTGATTTGCAATTATACCCTCAGATGCTCAGCATTTCTTAGTTTGCTCTTCTTTATATAGACAGTTTGATGGGGGAAAAACTGAGAAAAAATGATTCTCTAATTCTCTGTAAAAAGCATGAATTCTTGCTAAAATTTTCCAAATGTGGTCTCCTACTTTTTTTTTTTTTTTTTTTTTTTTTTTTTTTTGAGACAAGTTCTTGCTTTGTTGCTTTGTTGCCCAGGCTGGAGCGCAGTGGCGCAATCTCAGCTCACTGCAGCTTCAACTTCCTGGGCTCAAATGATCCTCCCACCTCAGCCTCCTGAGTAGCTAGGAATACAAGCATGTGCCACCACTCTCAGCTAATATTTTAATTTTTTTATAGTGACAGGATTTCACTATGTTGCCCAGGCTAGTCCTGCACTGCTGGGCTCAGGCGATCCTCTCGCCTCAGCCACCCAGAGTGCTGGGATTACAGGCATGAGCCACTGCACCTGGCCTCTCTTACTCTCTTGTACAAACCCAGTATGGTTGGCCCTCTATATGCATGAGTTCCACAGCCTTGGATTGAAAATAATTGAAAAACAAACAAAATAACAATTAAAAATAATACAAATTTTAAAAACAATACGGTATAGCAACTATTTACATAGCATTTACATTGTATTAGGTATTATAAGTAGTCTAGAGATGACTGAAAGTATACAGGAGTATGTGTATAGGTTATATGTAAATACTATGCCATTTTATATAAAGGACTTGAGCATCCTCGGATTTTGGTATCTGAAGAGGGTCCTGGAACCAATCAGTCCCTCGTGGTTCCCAAGGGACAGCTGTACCAGGATATGCATCATCCACTTTGTGGCATGAGTTCAGAAGAAGAAGAAAACCATGGTAGATAAAAGCTACAATAATAAAAATAATTGAAATAATCACAAGTTTAATGATATACAGGCAGTGCTTGATTGAGACTTTGATGAATAGATAGGATTTGAACGTTTATCATTCGAATAATAAAATGAATAGAAAATATTTGACTATTCATTTATCTTCATTGAGGATGGGGCAGAGAATTCTGGGAAGAGAGTATAGTGTAATGAAACCAGCATGGTTGGCCGGGCGCGGTGGCTCAAGCTTGTAATCCCAGCACTTTGGGAGGCCGAGACGGGCGGATCACGAGGTCGGGAGATCGAGACCATCCTGGCTAACACGGTGAAACCCCGTCTCTACTAAAAAATACAAAAAAAAAAAAAAAAACTAGCCGGGCGAGGTGGCGGGCTCCTGTAGTCCCAGCTACTCCGGAGGCTGAGGCAGGAGAATGGCGTAAACCCGGGAGGCGGAGCTTGCAGTGAGCTGAGATCCGGCCACTGCACTCCAGCCTGCGCGACAGAGCCAGACTCCGTCTCAAAAAAAAAAAAAAAGAAACCAGCATGGTCTTCGAAGACAGAGAGACTTGGGCCCAAGATCTGTCCCCTTTTATTTTTTCTTTGAGACAGGGTCTCACCCTGTCACCTAGGCTGGAGTGCACTGGTGCAATCATAGGTCACTGCAGCCTCCAACTGCTCAGCTCAAGCGATCCTCCTACCTCAACCTCCTGAGTAGCTGTGACTACCGACGTGTGCCACCACACCCAGCTAATTTTTGTATTTTTTGGAGAGACAAGGTTTCCCCATGTTTGCCCAAGCTAGTCTCAAACTCCTGGGCTTAATCGATCTGCCTGCCTTGGCCTCCCAAAGTGCGGGATTACAGGAGTGAGCCACCGTGTCCAGCAGATCTGGCGCTTTCCCTTAGGAAATGTATGACATTGGGAAAGAAGTCCTTCCTCACAAAGTCATCCTGATGGTTTTCTTAGCTACTGTGTGTGAATCTGAAAGCATGGCACCTGGGATATGTAAAATATGCTTGATAAAATTTCTCATCTCTCCAGGTGACAGGAACAGCATGAGCTTGTTGTCCTCCCAACCTTGCTGTTCCTGTCATCTTCTCTCCAGGTGTTCTCAGCAGGGTTGTGAGGACTTGCTTCTGATATTTTAGCAACAGTTTGAGCTCAGTCTGGTTTGAGTGAAGGCTCACAGTAAAGCTATGATGACATAAAATTAAGATGCTATTCATATTTTATATAATCTTCTTAAGGAAAACTCTAATAAAATCCAGAGTTAACTAACTTACATGTAGCTATAAAATTCTTTATGTTAAGGAAACCTGATTTGTCCAGCATAAGAAAATACTTTATTTCTTAGAAAGCAATATTCCCTGTTCACCTTGCTTCTTCTAAAGGAATAAAAATTATATCTCTTATAATTACAGAAGCATTTTCTCTTTTGGGGGATTTGGAGTTAGTGAGACTGAAAAACAATTTTGTGGGGTTTCATTCAGCTATTAGTTATTTTCCTTACTAACTACTCTCTCCCCTCACCAACTTCTATTGAAAAACCACAGCACAACCTGGCTAGTTCATTTTTAACAAAAATAACATGACTTGGAAATTGTGCTGCTGGTGCACATCTGGACTTCACCACTTAATCCTCACCATGAGAAGCACAAGGTGAGGTTTCATTATGGCCACTATGTGAAGCCAAATTGGGGACTTCCCCTGGGAGTCTCCAGGGTGTACATTCCTGTGTCTGAGGCCAGCATGCTCCGGCAGTGACTCCCCAGGCCACTATTTTTGGACACCAGCTAGATTGTTCAATATGATACTTTGTTGTTTTTTAAAAGAGCTCAAAAAGGAGTCTGTGTGGGTGAAAGTGTGATTTTTGGAGTGCTTGTACTTCTGCATTCCCCGATTTTTGTTTTTCTCAGTTTACTGCCAGCCATATTACAGAACTTCTCTGGGGTATGAAGAAGTTGAGTGACAGGCCTTTATGCATATACAGGAATTACTCATTCAACTTCTGCTGTGCAGCTGCCCAGGACTCTTCAAGGATGAGAGAACAGTAAACAAGAATGTATCAAAAATCTAGGACTGGGCAAAGGGCTAAAACAAAAGAATTATTTTTAATGGGAAAATGAACTAAGGAACCTTCTCTGATCATGCACATATAAGATGTAGAGTAGCAGGAAAAGTTAGGTTTTGTAATCTAGCACGTAGAGATTTGAATTCTGTCTCCACCATTTCCTAACCATCCTCCTCCTCCACATTTCTTTGAATGTGTTACCTAATGTCACATGTTTCAGTTCCTCCATGTATAAAATGTGATCAAATAATAGTGATAATAGCTAATGTTTATTGTGTACTTACTTTATGGAAGCACATTGCATATAGTATCTCATTTAAATCCAAGAGGTAGGAAATATTATTATTCCTATGTTCAGGCATAAATATCTGAGGTGGCTCAGAGGTGAAACAGCTATTTTGCAGGATAGCCAAAGATAACATAGGCCAGGCATGGAGGCTCATGACTGTAATCCCAACACTTTAGGAGGCTGAGGCTCGTGGACCACTTGAGGTCAGGAGTTTGAGACCAGCCTGGGCTACATAGTGAGACCCTGTCTTGAAAATGATAATAACATAAACAAGTGTCTCACAGAAGTTACTCTATAAATAACAACTATTTTTATAAAATATTATCTTACAATAACTGGTATATTTAATAACTGGTATATTAGAAGATGAGATATTTCAATGCCACACCTCTACAACCATTTGATCTTTGACAAACCTGACAAAAACAAGCAATGGGGAAAGGATTCCCTATTTAATAAATGGTGCTGGGAAAACTGGCTAGTCATATGCAGAAAACAGAAAACTGGACCCCTTCCTTACATCTTATACAAAAATTAACTCAAGATGGATTAAAGACTTACATGTAAAACCCAAAACCATAAAAACCCTAGAAGAAAACCTAGGCAATACCATTCAGGACATAGGCATGGGCAAAGACTTCATGACTAAAACACCAAAAGCAATCGCAACAAAAGCCAAAATTGACAGATGGGATCCAGTTAAACTAAAGAGCTTCTGTACAGCAAAAGAAGCTGTCATCAGAGTGAACAGGTAACCTACAGAATGGGAGAAAAAAATTGCAGTCTACCCATCTGACAAAGATCTAATATCTCAGCATCTACAAGGAACTTAAGCAAATTTACAAAAAAAAAATAACCTCATCAAAAAGTGGGCAAAGGATATGAACAGACACTTCTCAAAAGAAGACATTCATGTGGCCAACAAACACATGAAAAAAGGCTCATCATTACTGGTCATTAGAGAAATGCAAATTAAAATCACAATGAGATACCATCTCACGCCAGTTACAATGGTGATTATTAAGTCAGGAAACAACAGATACTGGTGAGGCTGTGGAGAAATAGGAATGCTTTTACACTGTTGGTGGGAGTATAAATTAGTTCAACCATTGTGGAAGACGGTGTGGCGATTCCTCAAGGATCTAAAACCAGAAATACCATTTGACCTAGCAATCTCATTACTGGGTATATACCCAAAGGATTATAAATCATTCTACTATAAAGACACATGCACATGTATGTTTATTGCAGCACTATTGACAATAGCAAAGACTTGGAACCAACCCAAATGCCCATCAATGATAGACTGGATAAAGAAAATATGGCACATATACACCAGGGAATACTATGCAGCCATAAAAATAATAATGAGTTATTGTCCTTTGCAGGAACATGGATGAAGCTGGAAGCCATCATTCTCACCAAACTAACACAAGAACAGAAAACCAGACACTGCATGTTCTCACTCATAAGTGGGAGTTGCACAATGAGAACACATGGACACAGGGAGGGAAACATCAAACACTGGGGCCATGTTGGGGGGTGGGGGGCAAGGGGATAGAGAGCATTAGGACAAATACCTAATGCATGCAGGGCTTAAAACCTAGATGATGGGTTGATAGGTGCAGCAAACCACCATGGCACATGTATACTCATGCAACAAACCTGCAAGTTCTGCACATGTATCCCAAAACTTAAAGTAAAATTTAAAAAAAAAAAAAAGAATAACAAAAATTTCATCCTTCTACTTCAAAGCTTCTCTTTAAAAAAAAAAATAGAAGATGAGATATTTCAAAAATATAAGTTGTGACCATCCACAAGTTATCTGCACCCATGGTTCAAAGTTTTCTGATTAGTTATGAAATATGAGTAGATTTATGGTTCTCACATTTTGGTGTGAGTGAGTGAGTGCATAAAATTGCAGATTCCACAAATTTTGACTTCGTGCATACCAGGGCTCTGCGTTTTTGAAAAACATGCCAATAATTCATTCCAAAGCTGGTGGTCAGTTTGGAGGCGAACTTTGATAAATATTGGCCTAGAAGATCTCCAAAGTCTCATCCAGCTCTAAAATGACAAAATAAATTTTTTTAAGCTGTCATGGGGTAACGGGGGAAGGAGGGCAGTTTTCAACAAATTGAAATGCCAGGGAAAATTAGAGGTGTTCCAAATTACATGGAACTCTTCACAGGGTTTTTTTCTCTTTGTGGGTAGATACATTCCAAAGACCAAATTCCATATTAGTTGTTTGCTCAGAGATGCAATGTAAGATCTGATATGATTCCAAAGATTAGTAGAGTAAATATTGACCCAGTTAGCTCTAAAATGGATGAGGGACAGTTCCTAAGGAAATTATAGCATATTAGAAACACCATGCCATCTGTAGAATTGCCATTCTCATCTCTAAAGATACTTCTTTCCAGAGATTCTTGAAGTCCTGGAACCATGTTGGCAAATTCTTCCTTCTCGGCTCTTTTCTTCTTTTCTTTTTTTTTTTTTTTTTTTTTTTGAGACGGAGTCTCGCTCTGTCGCCCAGGCTGGAGTGCAGTGGTGCAATCTCAGCTTACTGCAAACTCGGCCTCCCAGGTTTACGCCATTCTCCTGCCTCAGCCTCCTGAGTAGCTGGGACTACAGGTGCCTGCCACTGCACCCGGCTAATTTTTTGTATTTTTAGTAGAGACGGGGTTTCACCATGGTAGCCAGGATGGTCTCCATCTCCCGACGTCATGATCCACCTGCCTCGGCCTCCCAAAGTGCTAGGATAGGAGTGAGCCACTGCACCGGGCTGCGTTTTTTCTTTTAGGGTCTGCACTGGTGATTGCCTTTCTTTTATGATAATCTATTCAGTCACTACTAATCAAATCACAACCCCTCTTGTTTTCATTAAAATCAGTGTCCTTAATGAGATTTGAGAAGCAAACGACATCAACAGCTCCAAATTCTTTAGTTCACACTGCAGCCAGTTTCCCCCTCCCCACAACCCCTCACCCCTTTTACCCACCGATCCACACACTCCCCACCCGCATCCACACATTGGCTAAAAGTAGCAATCAATGAGGGCCTTTTCACTTTGTTACCAGAGGAGGAAAGGAAGAGTCAACCATCTCAGCACAGTTAGAAAACAACACTAGTAACTCACTCAGTACATGCCAGCACTGTGGGTAATTTGTTCAGCCTGCCTCTACCTCCATGCATTCAGGTTACTTTAGACCTCCATCCACAGGTTCCCTAAAGGAGGCATGGCTACAGCAAAAATTAAATAAAATCAAAATTCTCCATTGAGACAATTTTCCTGGATGTGCTCTGTAATTAGTTATTTATGCTCCATGCAAATAATCCTAAAATCTTAAGACAGATGAGAAAGGTCACATTGTGCATGATGTCATTTATATGGAAGTATTCAATTTCTATGAAAATACATCCAGGACAGGTAAATCCCTAAAGGCAGAAAGCAGACTGGTAGTTGCCCAGGAGCTAGAGAGGATACTAGGGAGTGGCTGCTTAAGGAATGTGGGCTTTTCTTTTGGGGATAGGAAAAAGTTCTGAAAATAGAGGTGGTAGTTACACAAGTCTGTACATGCTGAACGCCACTGAATTGTCTACTTTAAAATGCTTAATACTATGTTATGTCAACTTCACCTCAATTTTTAAAAATCTTGATTAAGAGGAAAACTCCTCCGCTCGGCCGGCCCCGCTAAAAGCACTCTCCACTGCTGTCCTCTTCAACTCAACATGGTGGCCCACTGGGCAATTGGCATCCTCAGCCACTTCTCTGCCTTCAGGATCCTCTGCTCCCGAAGTTATATATGCTGCAGTTTTACAGTCTTCTGCTTTGCTGACCAGAACCCATATGAACCACGGAGTCAAAGGGGATGTGGCAATTTTTCGAATTAACTCTCCCAATTCAAAGGTAAATACACTGAATGAAGAGCTGCATTCAGAGTTCACAGAAGTTATGAATGAAATCTGGGTTACTAATCACATCAGAAGTGCCGCCCTTATCTCATCAAACCCAGGCTGCTTTATTGCAGGTGCTGATATCAACATGTTAGCCACTTGCAAGACCCCTCAAGAAGTAACACAGATGTCACAAGAAGCATAGAGAACATTTGAGAAACTTGAGAAGGTCACAAAGCCTGTTTGATCCATCAATGGATCCTGCCTGGGAGGAGGACTTGAGCTTGCCATTTCATGCCAATACAGAATAGCAACAAAAGACGGAAAAACGTATTTGGTGCCCCTGAAGTCTTGCTGGGGATCTTACCAGGAGCAGGAGGCACACAAAGGTTGCCCAAAAAGGTGGGTGTGCCTGCTGCTTTTGACGTGATGCTGCCTAGTAGAAACATTCATGCAGACAGGGCAAAGAAAATGGGACTGGTTGACCGATTGGTGGAACCCCTGGGAACGGGACTAAAACCTCCAGAGTAACGGGCAATCGAATACCAAAAGAAGTTGCAATTACTTTTGCCAAAGGTCTAGCTGATAAGATCTCTCCAAAGAGAGACAAGGGATTGGTGGAAAAATTGACAGGGTACGCCATGACCATTCCATTTGTCAGGCAACAGGTTTCCAAAAAAGTAGAAGAAAAAGTGCGAAAGGAGACTAAAGGCCTTTATCCTGCGCCTCTGAAAATAATTGATGTGGTAAAGACTGGAATTGAGCAAGGGAGTGATGCTGGTTCTCTCTCTGAATCTCAGAAATTTGGAGAGCTTGCAATGACCAGTGAATCAAAGGCCTTGATGGGACTCTGCAATGGTCAGGTCTTGTGCAAGAAGAATAAATTTGGAGCTCCACAGAAGGATGTGAAGCATCTGGTTATTCTTGGTGAAGGGCTGAAGGGAGCAGACATTGCCCAAGTCTCTGTGGATAAGATGCTAAAGACTATACTTAAAGATGCCACACTCACTAGGATAGGCCAAGGACAGCAACAAGTGTTCAAAGGATTGAATGATAAAGTGAAGAAGAAAGCTCTAACATCATTTGAAACCTCCAGAGGAATCATTTGAAAGGGATTCCATCTTCAGCAACTTGGCTGGGCAGCTTGATTAGCAATGTTTTAAAGGTCGACATGGTGATTGAAGCTGTGTTTGAGGGCCTTAGTCTTAAGCACAGAGTGCTAAAGGAAGTAGAAGCGGTGGTTCCAGATCACTGTGTCTTTGCCAGTAACACATCTGCTTTCCCAATCAGTGAAATCGCTGCTGTCAGCAAAAGACCTGAGAAGGTGATTGGCATGCACTACTTCTCTCCCATTGACAAGATGCAGCTGCTGGAGATGATTACAACCGAGAAAACTTCCAAAGACACCAGTGCTTCAGCTGTAGCAGTCGGTCTCAAGCAGGCGAAGGTCATCATTGTGGTTAAGGATGGACCTGGCTTCTATACCACCAGATGTCTTTCGCCCATGATGTCTGAAGTCATCTGAATCCTCCAGGAAGGAGTTGACCTCAAGAAGCTGGATTCCCTGACCACAAGCTTTGGCTTTCCTGTGGGTGCCGCCACACTGGTGGATGAAGTTGGGGTGGATGTAGCGAAACACGTGGCGGAAGATCTGCGCAAAGCCTTTGGGGAGCGGTGTGGAGGTGGAAACCCAGAACTGCTGACACAGATGGTGTTCAAGGGCTTCCTAGGTTGCAAGTCTGGGAAGGGCGTTTACATCTATCAGGAGAATGTGAAGAGTAAGAATTTGAATTCTGACGTGGATAGCATCTTAGTGAGTCTAAAGATGCCTCCTAAGTCTAAAGTCTCCTCAGGCGAAGACATCCAGTTCCGCCTGGCGATAAGATTTGTGGATGAGGCAGTCATGTGCCTGCGAGAGGGGATCTTGGCCACACCTGCAGAGGGAGACATCACAGCCATCTTTGGGCTCGGCTTCCCGCCTTGTCTTGGAGGGCCTTTCTGCTTTGTGGATCTGCATGGCACCCAGAAGATAGTGGGCCGGCTCAAGAAGTATGAGGCTGCCTGTGGAAAACAGTTCACTCCATGCTAGCTGCTGGCTGACCACACTAACAGCCCTAACGAGAAGTTCTCAGTGAGCAGGTCTCATGCCTCACTCGGTCAGTGCGCTAACCCCAGCTGCAGGCAGTGCTGGTTTTCCAACAGAGTGGCGTCTAGATTTATCAGAGTAACGAGAAGGAAGACAAACCCTGGCATTGGGTTTGCTCCCTGATTAAAGTGCCTTCAGCCAAAGACCATCTCTCCCTCCTGGTGAAGTCTGACTGTGAATTCGAGTTTGCACTTCCTATCGGAAGGTGGAACCCGCTGTGCTCATTGTGTAAGCCCTGAGGCCTAGAGTGGCAGCCAAGAGCCATCTGGAGCCATCTCTGCCTGTTCCTCCCAGGAGGCCAGGGTGGCCAGGGGTGGGGAGGGCAATTCTGCACCCAGCCAAACACGTAACAGTAAACTCTGTATCAGCGTCTCTGCCTGGTTTTTCCTTTTTCTTCTGTCTTTGCCCTTCTGGTTGAGATGCCTCCTTCGAAAAGCAAGCTGGAAGAAAGCCCTGTGCTTTGGGAGTAAGAATGCTTGTGCAGAATTCTAGGCAGCACCTTAGGGAGAGACTGTGATGAGAGAAAGTGGGACCTAGTGGGCTTAAAACCACACACACCTGCCTGTGTAGATGTTTTGCCTGGGCTTCTGCTCACCATGGTGTACCAGGATATTAAAGCTCTTTCCCCAGGAAAAAAAAAAAAAAACCTGATTAAACTCAGAGACTTCTAGGGACCGAATAGCCAGAAAAAAGAAACAAGCAATGACTGGGCTGTTCTCTTTTCAGGTATGTTATTAGTTTGTACAATCAGAGGAGAAAATCCATAAATAAGGGGTGCAAAAATGACAAGGGCTCTGGGACCGAGAAGAAAGAACAGATATGGGAATGGGAGGAAAGAGCCCAGGATATCAATGGAAAGTTCACTTGGCCAAAACTAGGCAGCAGATGTGAAGAGGGGAACTAAAGGCGGTGAGCAGATGTATGTTTTCCCTGAACAGGAGGACATGTGATACATTTATAGTATAATTTAAAGCATTACTTAGTTTTTTATTATCAAAAATGATAAAAACTTGAAAAGAAAACAAAAAAATGAATGTCATTGTAGGAGGCAAAAGGTGTTATTAAAAGCAGAAAGAAACAACTTGAGCAATAAAGAAGTGACTCTAGGCCTGGCCTGGTGGCTCACACCTGTAATCCCAGCACTTTGGGAGGCTGAGGCAGGCGGATCACGAGGTCAGGATTTAAGACCAGCCTGACCAACGGATGAAAACCCGTCTCTACTAAAAATACGAAAATTAGCCGGGTGTGGTGGTGCGTGCCTGTACTCCCAGCTACTCAGGAGGCTGAGGCAGGAGAATCGCTTGAACCTGGGAGGCAGAGGTTGCAGTGAGTGTAATTGTGCCATTGTGCTCCAGCCTGGGTGACAGAGCGTCTAAAAAAAAAAAAAAGAAGAAGTGACTCTAATAAATGCGGAGACCATGTCTTAGTTAACTCTGCATCCCAGCACTGACCTGGGCACTTGGTGTTCTAAAGTTGTTTGTTGACTGAAGGATAATGACTCACACTTACATAGGGCCTATGTGCTGCGTGCTACTCTAAACCACTTAATTTATGTAATCTTGCAGTAGCCTTAAGAGTTTTGTTTGTTTGTTTGTTTGTTTTTGAGGCGGAGTCTCACTCTGTCGCCCAGGCTGGAGTGCAGTGGCGTGATCTCGGCTCGCTGCAAGCTCCGCCTCCCGGGTTAACGCTATTCTCCTGCCTCAGCCTCCTGAGTAGCTGGGACTACAGGCGCCCGCCACCATGCCCGGCTAATTTGCTGTATTTTTAGTAGAGACGGGTTTTCACCATGTTAGACAGGATGATCTCGATCTCCTGACCTTGTGATCCGCCCACCTCAGTCTCCCAAAGTGCTGGGATTACAGGCGTGAGCTACCGCGCCCGGCCGCCTTAAGGGTTTTATATCACTGATCTCTTTTACAGATGAGAAAAGTGAGGCATAGAATGGTTTGAATCATAATGGTGGCGTGGAGGCTAAAGTGACTCTGTCTTGGCTATTCAAACACCATGTTGACTTCTGATGAACTCCCAGTTCCAGTAATACCTCTAATATTTCTACTTTATCTACTGTTAAGAACACATATTTACCAAAAGTCTAGCCCCTAGATTAAAAAAACCTTGATGTTATCATAAACAGGCACTTACTATGAATCCTGCCCTTAAGCAAATTATAGGTGTGGGGAAAAGAAAGAGATCAGCCTGTTACTGTGTCTATATAGAAAGAAGTAGACATAAGAGACTCACATTTTGTTCTGTATTTGAGATGCTGTTAATCTGTGACCCTACCCCCAACCTTGTCCTTGCAAGAGACATGTGCTGTGGTGACTCAAGGTTTAATGGATTTTGGGCGTGCAGGGTGTGTCTTTGTTCCTAGAAAAGCTAGGTATTGTCCAAGGTTTATCCCCATGTGATAGGATGAAACAATGCCGCTAAAAGGTTTATCTCAAGGCACAGGATTTTCCTTTAAACTTATTCATGTCACAGAGATCCTTGTTCTTATGTCTTACTGCTGATTTCCTCCCTAAAAACGATCCTATTGTCCTGCCACTCCCTTATCTTTAAGATGGTAAAGATAATTATCTATAAATACTAAGGGAACTCAGAGACCAGTGCCTGCGTGGGTCCTCCGTAAGCTGAGCGCCGGTCCCCTGGGCCCCCGCTTTTCTTTCTCTATACTTTGTCTCTGTGTCTTATTTCTTTTCTCAAGTCTCTCGTTCCACCTAACGAGAAACACCCACAGGTGTGGAGGGGCAGGCCACCCCTTCAATAGGCTATGATGCGGGTAGCGTTCTTGCCTTTCCCTGAGGAGTCAGCTTCAATTGTCTTACACATCCCTTCTGAAGCACGGATACCCTTTCCCTACGGTATATAAGCCCTGGGTCTGGGTTGGGGTGACAGCAAGGGGATCCACCATCTTGCAGATGCCTGGGACATGGCTTCTGCTTTTAAGTTCTTATTAAATGCTTTTTTGCTGAGAAACTGGGCGTGTCTGCCTCTTTATCTGGCCTTTCAGCTCCCTCCGCCGTTGGGGGTAGGTTTGCACAGGCCTGCTCACCGTAGAACAGGTGGAGTCAGGAATTGCACCCGTATAGTCTAGCTCCAACACATAGGCTATCCTTCCTGAAGGAGTCAGTCAAAGAAATCAGGATAAAGAGAAAGACCGATGAGCCAGTAAACGCACTGATTCTCTACCCTTCTGAGAAGAGGAAAAATCGGAACCTGCTTGGCCTTTTCCAGGTTCTTGTTTCCGGTCAGATTCATAGCTAACAGCCACTGGCTGGGTCTCCGTAGAATTCCTGGTAGTGTGTGTGATGTGTGAAAACAACAGACACCTGTACTCTGCCTCAACTTTGTTTGGTTTTTTTGTTTTGTTTGTTTGTTTGTGAGACAAGGGTCTCACACCTTTTGTTGCCCAGGGTGGCCTTGAACTCCAGGGCTCAAGGAGTCATCCTGCTTCAGCCTGGGGAGTAGCTGGGATTATAGGCAGGAGCCACCACACTAAGTTTCTCTGCCTCAACTCTGAATAAGAGAGCACTTCACATCCAGTGGACATAAAAGCATTCTGCACCTTTAGGTAAGCAACAAAACAAATAAGCAGGGCCATAACCTCTAATTCTAATTTCCAAAATAAATGAAACCTTCAAGTCTCTTCCATAAGTTACTGACTCATGAAAACAACTGCATCTCTGACTTTGCCAATGGCAATCTCTGAAGGTGGGTAATAATCTTTGAGGATATGAGAACCATATGCAAAAAAAAAAAAAAAAAAAAAAAAAAAAAAAATCTGACAGCTTGTGGTGGCTTATGCCTATAATCCCAGCACTTTGGGAGGCCGAGGCAGGAGGATCACTTGAGGCCAGGAGTTTGAGACCAGCCTGGCCAAAATAACAAAACCCCAAAATACAAAAACAATTAGGTGGGCATGGTGGTGCATGCCTGTAATCCCAGCTACTCAGGAGGCTGAAGCATGAGAATCCCTTGAACCTGGCAGGCGGAGGTTGCAGTGAGCCAAGATGACACCACTGCACCCCAGCCTGGGCAACAGAGTAAGACTCTGTCTCAAAGAATTAAAATTTTTTTTTAAAAAATCCCACCATGAACAGATAAACAGTAAGTCTAGTGACTTTGGGAATCTAATTTGTTTCTCTTTCAGTAGGTTGTATTTTTTATTCTGGGTTTTCTAAGGCGTAGCCTCCCAAACAAACCTTTGGCAAGCAAGTAAACTAACTCGTTTGTCTTAGAGTCTTCCTTTTGCGACTGAATGAACTTTTAGAACTTTTAGACCTTTTAGAAGTTTTAGAGTTTTAGAATTCAGGCATGGTTCTGCTGCACCAAAACCGTGTGAACCTGATTAGGTCTTATTAAACCTTTTTCTCTGTCTGAAAAATAGGAATAATAATACTTCTGCTTCTCACCACACAAGGAATATGATGTTTGTTTTTAAAAAAGCACAGAACACTTTATGAAAAAGTTGTTGTTGTTGTTGTTTTAGTCTATTTTCTGTTATTGAATCTGTCACCCACTGAGTAATTTATAAAGAAAAGAAATTTATTTCTCACAGTTCTGGAGGCTGAGAAGCCCAAGAACATGGTGCCATCATCTGATGAGAGTCTTCCTATGGTGGAAGGACAGAAAGTGCAAGCAAACTGGTGAGGCAGAGAGAAGAAATCGGGCAAAACTCACTTTTATTATAAACCCAGTCTCATGATAACTAACTTACCCCTGCAATAACAGCAGCAGTAATCCATTCATGATGGATTTGCCATCACCCAATCACCCCTTCCCTTCCCTTCCCTTCCCTTCCCTTTCCCTCCCCTCCCCTCCCTTTCCTTTCCTTTCCTTGACATGGAGTCTCACTCTGTCACCCAGGCTGGAGTGCAGTGGTGCGATCTTGGCTCACTGCAACCTCTGCCTCCCAGGTTCAAGCAATTCTCATGGCTCAGCCTTCTGAGTAGCTGGGATTACAGGCACCTGCCACCACACCTAGTTAATTTTTGTATTTTCAGTAGAAATGGGGTTTCACCATATTGGCTGGAGTTGCCTGGTCTTGAACTACTTACCTCAAGTCATCTTCCTACCTCAGCCTCCCGAAGTGCTGGAATTACAGATGTGAGCCACTGCTCCTGGCCCTAATCACTTCTTCTTGTTTTTTTTTTTTTTTTAAGATGGAGTTTTGCTCTTGTTGCCCAGGCTAGAGTGCAATGGCACAATCTTGGCACACTGCAGCCTCCACCTCCTGGGTTCAAGCAATTCTCCTGCCTCAGCCTCCCAAGTAGCTGGAATTATAGGTGCCCACCCCTACACCTGGCTAATTTTTTGTATTTTTAGTAGAGACAGGGTCTTGCCATGTTGACCAGATTGGTCTCGAACTCCTGACCTCAGGTTATCCACCAGCCTCAGCCTCCCAAAGTGCTGGGATTACAGCATGCCCGACCCCTAATCACCTCTTAAAGACCCCACATCAATTAAAACTCAACATGAGTTTGGGAGGGGACAAACATTCAAACCATAACAATGGTTTGAGTTCCAAATACCAAACTTCTAAAAGGTCTAAAAGTTCTAAAAGTTCATTTAGTCGCAAAAGGAAGACTCCAAGACAAAGGAGTGGTTTACTTGCTTGCCAAAGGTTTGTTTGGAAGGCTACACCTTAGAAAAACTGGAATAAAAAATACAATCTACTGGCCGGGCGCGGTGGCTCAAGCCTGTAATCCCAGCACTTTGGGAGGCCGAGATGGGCGGATCACGAGGTCAGGAGATCGAGACCATCCTGGCTAACACGGTGAAACCCCGTCTCTACTAAGAAATACAAAAAATAGCCGGGTGAGGTGGCAGCGCCTGTAGTCCCAGCTACTCGGGATGCTGAGGCCGGAGAATGGCGTGAACCCGGGAGGCAGAGCTTGCAGTGAGCTGAGATCCGGCCACTGCACTCCAGCCTGGGTGACAGCGCGAGACTCCGTCTCAAAAAAAAAAAAAAAAAAAATACAATCTACTGAAAGAGAAACAAATTAGATTCCCAAAGTCACTAGACTTACTGTTTATCTGTTCATGGTGGGAGTTCCAAATACCAAATCCCAGAGTTCCAAATACCAAATTTGGATTAATTCCACTTTTAAAAAAGTTTTACTTTTAAAAAATTGTTTTACAGACAGGATCTCAATCTATCACCCAGGCTGTTGTACAGTTGTACCATCATAGCTCACTGTAACCTCGGCCTTGTGGGCTCAAGCAATCCTCCTGCCTCAGCATCCACAGTAGCTAGGACTACAGGGGCAGCTACCATGCCTGGCTAGTATTTAAATTTTTTGTAGAGACAGTCTTGCTATGTTTCTCAGGCTAGTCTTGAACTCCTGCCTTGGTCTCCCCCAAAGCGTTGGGATTACAGATGTGAGCTACCTAATCTGGCCAAAAAATAATTTGTAATTAAATTTAAATTAGGACCAGGAACAATGGCTCATGCTTGTCATCTCAACACTTTGGGAGGCCAAGGTGGGAAAATCACTTGAGACTGGGAGTTCAAGACCAGTCTGGGCAACATAGCCAGACCCCCATCTGTACGAAAAAAAAAAAAAAAAAAAAGGTAAATTTAAACACACTTTAAACAGTAGAGAAACTAGTATTTGTGGTATTGCACATTTTTTGCAAGTTTCCTACTCATTGACTATCCAACAAGGTTCATGTCATTTTGTTACAAGGGAAAGAATGGAAAAGCCAACCTACTCAAAAACAGTTTAAGAGAAGCCAATCAGCTTTAAGTAGAAAAAAGGCCGGGTGCGGTGGCTCACGCCTATAATCCCAGCAGGCAGATCACGAGGTCAGGAGATCGAGACCATCCTGGCTAACACAGTGCAACCCTATCTCTACTACAAATACAAAACAATTAGCTGGGTGAGGTGGCGGGGCGCCTGTAGTTCCAGCTACTTGGGAGGCTGAGGCAGGAGAATGGCGTGAACCCGGGAGGCAGAGCTTGCAGTGAGCCGAGATTGCGCCACTGCACTCCAGCCTAGGGGACAGAGCAAGACTCAGTCTCAAAAAAAAAAAAAAAAAAAAAAGTAGAAAAAAACCCTATAGTCTTATTATATATTTAACAGTCTTACTAAACCTTTGAACACATAATCTTGTTAATTCACAGAACCACCCCTAAGGCAGGTATATTGCCACCAGTTTACAGTTGAGAAGTTACTTGCTTAACATCACAGCACTAGTGAGTACCAAGTCTGGACTGGCACTGAAACAAATACCTAGTATTTGAAATTAAAATGAACAGGATGATGTAAGTGTTGCTTTTATTGTACCTAGAACCACGTTGATTTGGGGATCTAGATGTCCCATATATCAATGATGTAATAATTTTTTTTAGTTTCTACATGACAAGAGATAAATTATTCCTACCCTATCTCATTAGAATATATTGGCATTCTTGTGAGTACTTGTACTTTAATTATGAATTATTACATTATGTCAGATCTTTCTATCTCAGTCTTTGTCAGATAGTGGCAACATAAATGACCACAATTGTTTGACTTTCTCAAGTTATAAATTAACTTCCGGCAAACCAGTTTCTCTTAATAACCAATTAAGGAGCTATCATTTATTATTTTATATAAGTATTTGAAGTCATTTTTGTTTTCAACATGTATTGATTTTGATGTTAATGTTACACATTTTCATAAGCTTATCTGTATTTTTTTTTTTTTTTTTTGAGACAGTCTCACTCTGTTGCCCAGACTGGAGTGCAGTGGCCTGAGATCTTGGCTCATTACAACCTCTGCTTCCCAGGTTCAAGTGATTCTCCTGCCTTAGCCTCCCTAGTAGCTGGGACTACAGGCGCAGGCCACTACATCCAGCTAATTTTTGTGTTTTTAGTAGAGATGGGGTTTCCCCACGTTGGCCAGGCTGGTCTCCAACTTCTGACCTCGGGTGATCTTCCTGCCTCGGCCTCCCAAACAAAGTGCTGGGATTATAGGTGTGAGCCACCGCGCCTGACCTGCTTATTTGTGTTACTACCACTTCATTCTCCTTTCCCCTAAAATCTCATCCATTTTCAAGAATAGATGGATTTATAGAGTTAATTTTATACAAATGGAAGAAATGTTTTTGTGTACAATTCTCATTACCATTCATTATAACTCCTTGTGTTTGATCATTTGGGACAGAAGCACATATTAGGAAATGGTATACGATGATGCAGTTGATACCTTAACATCCATCAATCTCTTCAGTATAATACAGATTATTTTCCAGAAAATGAATTTCCTTATACTTGCTCAAAATTTAACTATTCTGGTTTGGTTCGGGGTTTTTGTTTGTTTGTTTGTTTGTCTGGTGGAGGAGGGAAGACAAGGTGAATCTCCCACAAATTTATGAGATCATCTTGAATCCCTATGGATTGTTACATAAATTTAACCAAACACTCCATAAAGCTACACAGCACAGATGTACAGCCAGGTAAGCACATAGGAGAAAGGAAAAGGGAGAGGAAAGGGAAAAATACCAGAGGTAGAGAAAAGCACTGCAAGACCCAAGGGTTAGGAATAAACTAGAACCTTACTCTAAGTGATTGGACAAGTTGAAAAATAACACAAAATCATTATCAGCTATTAAAAAAAAAATGAGGGTTTGAGGTAGAGTGAAGGTCGATTTGTCAACAGGAAGCTGTGGGCTCTGCACCTCTATTTTTATAAACATTTGCTTTTTCCATCTTGGGTTCTGCCCAGAATTTGTCGTCTGACTGCTGCTTCTGGGTCTGCTTGACTGGTTTTTAGAGAAAAAAAGAAAGAAAGAAAGAAAGAAAGAAAACAAAACTGTGGCCACCTGTTCCTCTCCTTACCACAGTCTTAACAAGTCACTTTCCCTGATGTTTGGTTGGTGAAAATGCTCAAAGATACAAGGGCTTCCGTTTTTATCAGAGTATTGCTTTTTTAATCAAGGCCTCCCTGCGCTGACAAAGCTACAAGGACAACCCTGCCTCTCCTCCACTGTGCTCCTGATGTCTTCCTGTTTTACCCTAAGTTTCCAGATCCCCCAGGACCCCTTCCCCACTTCTCAAATCCGTTTTGAATTTGGAATTTTGCAATTTCCATCTTTTAGCTTCCTGCTCCCCCACCCTGGTGTCAGCCTGTTGTCACGCTCTCATCTGGCTATCCCGTGGTCTGGTGCTCTTCCATCTTTGTTGCCACTTCTTTTAGGATTCCCTTCCTTCTTCACTGTGTTGTAGCTGCTTCAGTACAAAAGGAAGAGGGATCTTAGAGGTTGCTTGTGCCTTCTCACCAGGTGTAAAGTGGTTGGTTAAACATCTAACTTTGGCCACAAGTACCCTGAAGCGGAGAAGGGAGGAGCTTGTGTCAAGCAACATATGCTGCTGTATATGTCATCAAAGTAAGACTCAGAAGTTGGGAAGCCAGCTGCGGTTTGCACTCTCTGCCATCAGTCAAAACAATACTGAGGAAAAGTGTGCATAGAACTGTATTTACTGAGTAGAAGACACACTCGAATTTCCATAATGCGTTCATTTGAGGAGAAAGGAGAATTTTCTTGAATGATAAGCACGGAATATGGAAAAAGCCTCAGAATAGAATCAACTCAATTAGAGAAGGGAAAATAAAAGTGAATCTTTATGAATGGGTAGATGAGGCTGCTATCTGTTCAGGATACCAGGAGGGCATTCAATATCTAACGATATTTTTACCAAATTCCTTAATTCTAATATTAAAGATCCATTATTTTGGTTTAAAAAATGGCTTTTCATTGAAAGCCATTGCTTAGTAAGGTTGTCGTTTGGGCTCACCAGGAAAAAAACATATTAACACCTTAATGAGGAAAAACTTTCTTCTGAATCTTCTTTTATTCTTTGAGACGGAGTTTCACTGTTGTTGCCCAGGCTGGAGTGCAGTACCACGATTTTGGCTCACTGCAACCTCCAACTCCCTGGTTCAAGCGATTCTCTTGCCTCAGCCCCCCGAGTAGCTGGGATTACAGGCACCTGCCACCATGCCTGGGTAATTTTTTTGTATCTTTCTTAGAGACAGGGTTTTATCATGTTGGCCAGGCTGGTCTCGAACTCCTGACCTCAGGTGATCCACTTTTGTTACAAGGAAAAGAATGGAAAAGCCAACCTACTCAAGAACAGTTTAAGAGAAACCAATCAGCTTAAGAAGAAAAAAAAAAAAAAAAAAAAAAAAAAACCTATAGTCTTATTATATACTTAATAGTCTTACTAAACCTTTGAACACATAATCTTGTTAATTCACAGAACCACCTCTAAGGCAGGTACTCCCTAATGCCTTGGCCTCCCAAAGTGCTGGGATTACAGGCGTGAGCTACCGCACCCGACCCTGAATCTTCTTTAAAAAAAGAAAAGACAGCGAGTAAAAGGTTTCCTAATTCTTGGAAACAAGATTATCAGGGACCTGAGATGGGATGGGGTAAACAACAACCACAACTAAGGGTGGTAATGGAATTTCCGCCAGAGGGGAGGGGAGGGAGGGAAGTAGCTGGGACTGAAAACAACCACCTGAAATTTGATCTGGGACCTTTCTCAGGGGAAAGTCAGAGGGGGAAATAAGACTTTGTAAGGATGTGGAAAGAAAGCATGGAAAGCAGATTACAAATTTGTTTTACATAGTAAGAAGAGTTTAAAAGTGTAGAGAACATAAGAACAATGAGAAATGGCAACATACAGAAATTTGATCATGTAGAAGAGAAGTGAGTACAGCATGAAACTTCACTGAGCAAGATTGTCAGACTTGCAGGGGACAGAAAAGAAAAAGGGGACCACATGGGGAGGAGTATAAATACATTTGGAGTGTTGGGGAACTGATGGTAAAGTTATGGAGTGAAGGAAAGAATAGAGGATAGCAGAAAAGAGACATGTGAACAATATTGTGCTATATATATATATATATATATATTTTTTTTTTTTTTTTTTTTGAGACAGTCTTGCTCTGTCACCCAGGCTGGAGTACAGTGACATAATCTCAGCTCACTGCAACCTCCACTCCCAGGTTCAAGCAATTCTCCTGCCTCAGTGTTCCAAGTAACTGGGATTACAGGCACCCGCCACCATGCCTGGCTAATTTTTGTATTTTTAGTAGAGACGGGGTTTCACCATGTTAGACAGGCTGGTCTCGAACTCCTGACCTCAGGTGATCCACCCACCTCAGCCTCCCAAAGTGCTGGGATTACAGGCATGAGCCACCACGCCCGGCTGATACACATTTTTAAAAGTGGAATAAAAGTTCATAAATTCAGGCCTTTTTTGTAAACATAAAAGAGAAAAAGAACCAGAACAAAAGACATTTTATTTTGAGAAACAAATTGGAAAAAAATATTTTAAAATGTTTAATTTGCAATATACATAATACTGGAATTGAAATGCTGTCTGATGGAAATGTTGCAATGTGGAGTAGGAGGGTCAAGTTCACGAAGATATTCTTAAAATGAATCTTGGAAACTCTGTGCCTATGAGGCTTCTCTGAAGTGGCTAAAACATGCATTTAATATGTCTGTCTAAATGAGTACATTTAATACTAGAGACTATAAGGAATAGAGATTATATGCTTTGGGGCTTTTCGTAGCATTTCTTTTTAATCAGTTGTACAGATCCCATTAAACTAAATATTTCTTAACAGCAAGAATCTGATCATTTAACTAGTTTTCTCAGCAATATAAAAGGAATACAACCTCCACTGTCTTATGTTACTTGTCTCCTAGCTCCTATTTGAATTCCATTGGCTTTTATAGAAAGTTATTGAGTTATTCAGACAGAAGGATTCATGATATATAATTTGTCAATTGTTATAATGGGATTTTTGTTCTATTCCATTACGGACTGCTATCCTCACCAGGATAAAACAGATATGGTTGCTGTAAATTAGACTTTGTCTAAGCTTCAAGAAATATGAATAAAGCATTTAAATCCAGAGAATCATAGAATTAAAGGAAATCTTAGAACTAAGAATATATATAATACATATATATTTCTTAAGATGGACTTTTACTCTTGTCAGCCAGGCTAGAGTGCAATGGCGCCATCTTGGCTCACTGCAACCTCCACCTCCCAGGTTCCATTGATTCTCCTGCCTCAGCCTCCCGAGTAGCTGGGATTACAGGCACGTGCCACCATGCTTAGCTAATTTTTGTACTTTTAGTAGAGATGGGGTTTCACCATATTGGCCAGGCTGGTCTCAAATTCCTGACCTCAAGTGATCCACCCGCCTCAGCTTCCCAAAATGCTGGGATTACAGGCATGAGCCACTGTGCCCGGCAGAACTAAGATAAATTTAACCTTCTCATTTTAAAGATGAGGAAATTAAATCAGGACCTAATGAAGGAAAATGACTTATCCAAGGCTACACGGTTACTGCTAGAGCCAGGATAAGAATGTGGGTTGTCTGAATATTGTGTTTCTTTCACTCTTTCATATTAACTATTAGGCAAACTTTCTGTCTGCCTATTAAAATTCAAGTCTGAATGCCCTTCTTAGGCCCCAGTCAGGATATTCCAAAAGCTATGTGCACAATACTTCTACCGTGCACTGGTAAGTTGGGAGGATGAATGAAGTAGCAACTCAAGGAAATGCCAACCAATGGTATGGTTTCACATTAAGCTCTCTAATTTGCTTTGTGGTGGTGGGTTAACCCCAGTCTACCCATAAACGAATCAGTAAATGAGACTTACTTTCCAACCTTACTTCCCGACTGGACAACTGCATGAAAAATTGGATAGGGAATTATGAGTCCAAGTTCTATACCTGGCATAGTCCTCATGCTTTAGCCCCAGCCTCTGAGCTTAGCAGAAGACTTTTTGGGTCCTTATGTATTGCTAGTAGAATTGTATAATTCTTGACTGTGTTGCAGAATCTTACAGGACTACAAAAGTTACCATGATAAGGAAGACTTGGCAGGCAAATTTTCGGGCAAGCCAGCAAAATAGTTAAAGAGTAAAGAGGAACATGTGAATGATGGGGAGTTGGTCTAGGAAACTCTTGTGAGGAAAATAAATGAAGTTCTATGGTTAGCCCAAATAGACAAGGATAGCTTCTTCAACAACCCTAAGATCTATATCAGACAGATTCAATAGTAAAGATTACTAGCCTAAAGTTTAGTCTCCCTTGAAATTGTACATAGAATGTTTGTATATAAGCCATATAGTCATCATCTATTCACTGTGTCTATGATATTGAGAAGCAGCAAAATTATGCAATCATATAGACTTTGTATTTTAAGTGCTAAAAAATGAGATAAATGTTATCAGTTTGGGTGAAAAATTAGACAGTGGGGGTAAAAGCTGGACATTGCAAAAGGATTGGTTTAAGAAATACTGTCTAAGGGTTAGCTGTCAATGGTTGGAGAAGAAGGAGATCCTCCTTCCTCTCACCCACATATTTTTTCTTCTTTCCTCTTTTTCGATGATCACAGACCATTAGGTCTCTGCAAATCCACATTTTCACAGGGAGGAAGTCGGAAGTAATTGGAGCGACGGAGTCTCCTAGGGGGCAGACCAGCCATCTGACGGCAAAGTTCATCTAGAAGAGAAGCAGAACATCATGAGAAGAGAATGCAGGAAGATAACAAAGACTCTCGTTTTAACGGATAGAGAAGACTTTGCAGTGTGGTGTAGCGAAAAGGTTGGAGAGAAAAAGATCTGGGTTTTAACTAGCTCTGCCACTTACTCTAGTTTTTTGCCACTTCCTAGAAAGTTTCTTAAATTTTATAAACCTCACTATCCCTTTCTGTAAAATGAGTATTAAAATACCTACCTCAACAGTATATTTCTGAGTATTAAAATGAAATCATGTATGCAAAGTACCTAGCACAGGTGACCAGTAAATGTTAGTTTCCTTTATATATCCAGCTGCCAATTCTTCTAATCATGGATCTATTAAATAGAAAAATGAGGTCCAATCATTCAGTATACATTTATGTGCTTACTATGGGCAAACAGCTAACTTTAGTAAGTCCCCTGAGATACTTGAAAGTGCCTAGAGTCCCAAATACTCATCCTCAATCTCAAGGTGCTTCCCTTGCAGGTGGCCTGCACAGAGCCAATGGGGGCACACAGCAAGTTTCCTTCTGCGAAGTTAACTACAGCTCTTACTCAGGAACTCAGCACAAAGCGCGCTGCTGAGTCAGAAATGGCTTTGTCTGTGGTGTTTTCACCAACCACAGCCATCACTCGGGGCTGGCCATGGGGAAGGTGAGAGTATCTTTGTTCCCACCATGTATGGTCTATAACCACACATTTTGGGCCCTTGTAATTGGTCCTATAACTTCTTTCTACCTCCTTCTACCTGAAGTGTTACAGTACGAAATTTACATTGTTCCTGGAATTGGTGAACTATTTATAACGTAGCTGATTTCTAAATGTCCCATCTATTTTTTTATTTACAGGTCCTATCCAAACCTTACTGTCTCCAAATTAGTGCGTGTGTGTGTGTATGTTTTATTTTTAGTTATGATCATGGCTGCAGACTAGCAGAGTCTATTATCTGTAATGGCTGACTTGAAATTTTCCCTAGAACCCCAGTGAATAATCTTTAAAATAGCCAGAGTGTCAGAAAGCTCTCCAAATAGGAGACACTGTGGGGTCACAATCTAGTAGAAAAGGGATCTAGGGGTACCTTTCTTAGGGTTGTGTTTGTATATCAAGCATACTGCTTTACATAGATTGTTTATTTGAGATCACTTCCAGCAGGAACTGATGGAATCTAAGGGGGTAGCCTAAAGCCCTCCCCCAATACCAGACTTTGGATATAGTAATTTCATGTCCCTATTTATCCCTCTCATAACTGCTTCTCTCCATTAAACATCCAGACGTCATCTTACCTTTCATAGCTTCGTGTTCCTTACAGACAAGACGAGAGCAGATCTCCTTGTTGACGATGTACATACGTCGTAAACTGCAGACGTCCCAATGTCATAGGCAAGGAAGGAGATGGAAGAAAGCCTTGAGAGGAGAACTAACCTGGGTCTGGGACGCCTCTTCGACTCTTGTATTCCCCACTTTCCCTATCTGCTCTTCCCCAACTGGATTTCCTTAAGTATTTCAGACTTTTGCCCCCCACTGGAAAATAGGGGAGGGAATGGTATTAATTACTCTTCTATTTTTTTAATTTTATTTCAATAGTTTTTGGTGTACAGGTGGTTTTTGGTTACATGGATAAGTTCTTTAGTGGTGATTTCTGAGATTTTGGTGCACCCATCACCCAAGCAGTGTACACCCTGCCCAATATGTAGCCTTTATCCCTCATTCCTCTCCCACGCTTTCCCCTGAGTCCCCAAAGTCCAGTATATCATTCTTATGCTTTTGCCTCCTCATAGCTTAGCTCCCACTTATAAGTGAGAACATACAACATTTGGTTTTTCATTGTTTAGTTACTTCATTTAGAATAATGGCCTCCAGTTCCATCCAAGTTGTTGCAAAGGCCATTGTTTTAATTATTCTTCTTTGTGATACTTTGCACAGTCTACCTAGGGTCAGGCTTAATATTCCTCCCCACTATTTTCTACCTTAGAGCTAGGCCATTTTCTTCAGCCTCCTTCTATCAGGTAATAAATTGAGTATGCCAGTGTTTCCCTCATGACCCTCCTTCCTCCAGCCCTCACCTTCATTTCCCTTCTAAGTTCTATTACTCTGCCTGTTCTTTGTATACCTCAGCCCAGACTTCAGGTTCTAGTTGGTACATTCAGAAATAGCTAGGAGGGTTGTGCTAAAAACTTGGACCCCCATCAAAGGTTGCAATTCCATAGTGGGTACTCATTAGTTACCAACACAAAAACACTACCATAGAAGATGCTTTTTGGGCATTCTGGGATCCCTTACCTGGTGAAGCATAACTGATGAATGCATTGTTTAACCGGCCGATGCACAGAGTAGAGCCTTGTGCAAGTAAATTTCTCATCCCAGCACTCTGAAGAAGCCCAACACAAAAAATAAAGAGGTCCAAATAAAAGTAGCATAAACAAAGTATTAAAGGTATTGGGAAGAATAGATAAAGTAGGAAAAAAATACAGAGTAATCTCCGCAGAGAATCATCATAAATTGGGCTACATCCTTCCTGCTCACCAAAAACACAGCAAGAGGGAATTGACTAAATGAAGTTTTGGTGCTTCCCTACTTGGAACTAGAAGTGGATAAAATAGGCCAGGAGCGTTGGCTCACGCCTGTAATCCCAGCACTTTGGGAGGTCAAGGCGGGTGGATCACGAGGTCAGGAGATCGAGACCATCCCGGCTAACACAGTGAAACCCCATCTCTACTAAAAATACAAAAAATTAGCCAGGCGTGGTGGCGGGTGCCTGTAGTCCCAGCTACTCGGGAGGCTGAGGCAGGAGAATGGCGTGAACCCAGGAGGCAGAGCTTGCAGTGAGCCAAGATCGTGCCACTGCATTCCAGCCTGGGTGACAGAGCAAGACTCCGTTAAAAAAAAAAAAAAAAAAGATAAAATAATCTCTGAAAGTACTTCTAGAAAAAAAAAGTCTTTCTAGGATTATCCATTATAAAATATAAAATAGGCTGGGCGTGGTGGCTCATGCCTGTAATTCCAGCACTTTGGGGGGACTAGACAAGGCAGGCAGATCACCTGAGGTCAGGAGTTCGAGACCAGCCTGGCCAACATGGTAAAACCCCGTCTCTACTAAAAATACAAAAATTAGCCAGGAGTCGTGGCGGGCGCCTGTAATCTCAGCTACTTGGGAGGCTGAGGTGGGAGAGTCGCTTGAACCTGGGAGGCGGAGGTTGCAGTGAGCCAAGATCATGCCACTGCACTCCAGCCTGGAGTGACAGAGTAAGACTCCATCTCAGAAGAAATAGAATAAAACAAAGCAAAACAAAATAAAGTAAAATAAAATAAAATAAAATAGAAATGCTGATAATCCCATTCTGAAAAAAATAAGATTACTTAGGCAGGTTGCTATTTCTCTGTTCCAGTAGTTTTCAACCCTAGCTATATATCAGAATTATCAGCACATTAGGAAACACAATTTTAACCATGACCTCTATGGTAATATGGAGTCCTCGAAGTTAAATTGATGTCACTTCCTAATCCACTAACCACCATGTAAAGTGCAAGGTACTTTAGGGAGAGGGCCATTTGGGGACCATGTAATATTCGTTCCATTCTTTCCCCATGACTTTTATGACGGGCGCTCATTTTTTTAAAAAAAGGAGTAAGGGAGTGAAGAACATTAATACTCTGAGAAATAATTGGAAGTAAACTAGAAGATGTGCCAAGTAACCTCCAAAGAACAAGGAGGTAAAGAATCCACAGGAAGAAGACATGCAAGCAACAATCATACCTGCAGTGGTATTTTTTTCACCGAGGGAGGCTGAAAGGCAGAAATTTTATTCCATTATTACCAATTCTAGAAGTTACTACCTCTGTAACTGCCACGCTGCCTCACTTAGGACCTGCTTGGAGTGCCCATAAATAGGGAGCAAATGAATTAATAACTCTTAGCAACTTCTAAAAGAAAACTTTTATTGAGCTGATTTGCTCCACAAAATTGAAGAGATTAGGAGGTAGGATGGGGTTTTTTTCCTTTCTCCTTTCCTTCCTAAAGAGTTGAGAACTTCATTGTGTTGTGAATATCTCTGTATTGTTGACAAGAAGCAAATTTAGTAGGAACACAAGGCAAAGAGTTATATGCTTAGAGGAGCTTCTTCCTAGAGCTAAGTAGAGAAAAGATTATTATCCTGTATAAGCTCTTCCTTAAAGGGAAAATTTATTTTCTGTAGATTAGACACATCATCATAAATTATTTTGATAAAAGTTGTTGGGCAAAGAATAATGAGGGTCGGCTGGGCACAATGGCTCATACCTGTAATCCCAGCACTTTGGGAGGCTGAGGCAGATAGATCATTTGAGGTCAGGAGTTCGAGACCAGCCTGGCCAACATGGTGAAACCCCTTCTCTACTAAAAATACAAAAATTAGTCGGGTGTGGTGATGTGCACCTGTAATCCCAGCTACTCAGGAGGCTGAGGCAGGAGAATCGCTTGAACCTGGGAGGCAGAGGCTGCAGTGAGCCAAGTTTGTACCATTGCATTCCAGCCTAGGTGGCAGAGGGAGACTCCATCTCAAAAAAACAATAATATAATAAAAATAAAAAAAGAATAATGAGGGTCATCCTAAACTAGGGGCAAATTTAACGTGGGCCTTATTCACAGAATAAAGAATAAGTCAAGGGGTTAGATGAATAGACTAGTCAGGGGAGTTACCAGGGAAAATGTCACTGGAAGTGTTGCAAATAGAATACTAGGACCTGTGTTATGAGATCTCATCTATCCCATGGTTTCAATGCAGGTCTATATGCTGATAATTTCCAAGCCTATATTTCCAATCTCATCTCTGCCCTAAGCTCCAGACCTATAAATCCAACTGCCTTTTTATGGAAGAGTTCTTGAATATTTCAAAGATCTTTCACATTCAATGTATCTCAAACTGACTTAATTATCTTTCCCTTCACTAATTCTAGTTGTTCTTCAGTGACTGAGACCACTATCCACCCAACAGCCACATCTAGAAAACTGGATGTCATGGTTGAGCGTGGTGGCTCATGCCTGTAATCCCAGCACTTTGGGAGGCGAAGGTGGGTGGATCATCTGATGTCAGGAGTTCGAGACCAGCCTGGCCAACATGGTGAAACCCCGTCTCCACTAAAAATACAAAAAAATTAGCCAGGCATGGTTGTGGGCGCCTGTAATCCCAGCTACTAGGGAGGCTGAGGCAGGAGAATCACTTGAACCTGGGAGGTGGAGGTTGCAATAAACCGAGATCGCACTACCACACTCTAGCCTGGGTGACAGAGCGAGAAAAAAAGAAAAAGAAAACTGGATGTCATCTCAACAATCCCCTCTCCCTTATAGCTCACATCATTTAATTCTCACTATCTCTACCTTGATTCAGGCCAGCATCTTTTATTGGGAACACTGCAACAGTGGCCCCACTGGTTTTCCCAGTTCCAGGCGATAGATCACGGTCAAATCAGTTTTCCACAACTGCCTTGGGAATACAGTAGGGGGTTTGGAGGTGGGGTGTGATCCTTCCAATGCACAAATCTAATTATAATCTTACCTTAAATGAACGTCTCTCTGGTTGGTTTTCCTGTCCACCCTACACCTTTTGATTTGTATTGTTTTCGTTATCTAAAAGCTCTTTCCTCTTCTATTAACTTAGTTCACTTCTACTTGTCTTTCAGGAAGCACTTAGTCAAATGTGCCCTCCAGAAAAAGCCTTTTCTCACCCCCAGCACTGAACCTAGTCAAGAACTCCTGTGTCTTGTTAAAAAATAATCTCGCGCCGGGCGCGGTGGCTCAAGCCTGTAATCCCAGCACTTTGGGAGGCCGAGACGGGCGGATCACGAGGTCAGGAGATCGAGACCATCCTGGCTAACACAGTGAAACCCCGTCTCTACTAAAAATACAAAAACTTAGCCGGCGAGGTGGCAGGCGCCTGTAGTCCCAGCTACTCAGGAGGCTGAGGCAGGAGAATGGCGTGAACCCGGGAGGCGGAGCTTGCAGTGAGCTGAGATCCGGCCACTGCACTCCAGCCTGGGTGACAGAGCGAGACTCCGTCTCAAAAAAAAAAATAAATAAATAAATAATCTAGCTGCCTGTAATCCCAGCACTTTGGGAGGCTGAGGCAGGAGGATCACCTGAGGTCAGAAATTCAAGACCTGCTGGCCAACATGGCGAAACCCCATCTCTACTAAAACTACAAAAAATTAGCCAGGCATGGTGGTGGGTGCCTATAATTCCAGCTACTAGGGTGTGAGGCAGGAGAATCACTTGAACCCAGGAGGCGGAGGTTGCAGTGAGCCGAGATCATGCCATTGCACTGCAGCCTGGGCGACAAGTGCAAGACTGTGTCTCAAAAAAAAAAAAATTCAGTCGAAGCATTGCTTCTTCTACCCTTTATCCTCCAAAACGAGTTTATACTTTTGTCTTGCCTTTACCCATCAAGTCTTGAAATTTTGAGAGAAAGATTAGCACAGTTCCTGTTCATTGGGTGTTCAACAATGTCATTAATTTGAATTGAACTACTGGAAATATGTGCTCCATAAACTGTCATCCTGTCTATTTAGGATCCTTCAGCAATTGCACACCATCCAGAATGGGCTCTGGGGAAAACCTAGAATGGCTCTGATGGCCCAGGGATCCCAGATCTGAACTCACCCAAGTCATCTGTGGAAGGTGCAATATCAGCCAAAACTGAAAAGGCACAAAACAGCAGGTATGAGGAGGGCTTCAAATTGCAAATGCAAGGCAGAGTAAGAAAAGGGAGAATGGAGATACTGTGGCAAGAGGAAGACTATGTCTGGCTTTGTGTTTTATGTATAAGGGAATAGAATTAATGGAAATAATTATAATTTGTTTAAAGAATATTAGTCCTGGGTGGCTTGCAGTGGCTCACACCTGTAATCTCAGAATTTTGGGAGGCTGAGGCAGGTGGATCACTTGAGGTCAGGAGTTCAAGACCAGCCTGGTGAATATAGCGAAACCCCTTCTCTACTAAAAATACAAAAATCAGCGTGATGGCAGGCGCCTGTAATCCCAGCTATTCAGGAGGCTGAGGCAGGAGAATCACTTGAACACAGGAGATGGAGCTTGCTGTGAGCTGAGGTTGTGCTGCTGCACTCCAGCCTGGGCTCCAGAGCTAGACTCTGTCTCAAAAAAAAAAAAAATCAGCACTGTCACTGAACAACACTCTCACAACCTCAGTATCCAAAGATAAAAGCAGGCCGGACGCGGCAGCTCCCGCCTGTAATCCCAGCGCTTTGGGAGGCCGAGGCCAGGAGTTCAAGACCAGCTGGGCCAACATGGTGAAATCCCTTCTCTACTAAAAATACAAAAATTAGTCAGGCGTGGTGGCAGGTGCCTGGAATCCCAGCTACTCAGGAAGCCAAGGCAGGAGAATCACTTGAACCCTTGAACCCAGGAAGTGGTGGTGGCCATGAGCCGAAATTGTGCCACTACATTCCAACCTGGGCAACAGAGTGAGACTCCCTCTCAAAAACAAACAACAAAAAACAAAAGCAAAGACAAAAGCACAGAATGAATTCAAGGCTGGAATAAATATTAATATTATTTTATTAATATTATTAATAATTAATTTATATTTTATATATTATATATAAATATATAATGTATTTTTATATTATTATTTATAATACTTCTTATTAATAATATTAATAAAATTAATATTAATAAGAACTATGCCTTTTTTTTAACTACAGTAAAACTTACCTGTTTCATCTGTAGCAGGATCATTCACCAGATCTGCAAAGACACATAACAAGGAATGAAAAAATGCAGTCAGGAAAAGTAGCTAAGGAAAGCAAGATAAAGGGATGATGATCTCAGAGGAAAGAAAGGCTGAAGAGAAAGTATGTGGACTCGGGCAGTTGAGGGACTATCACAGAAAGAAATGGAAGAGAGAATAAGATTGGGCGTGTGTAAAGAGGTGCTGGCATCTAAGGTGGCAACAGAGCTCTGCATGAGCTCAGAGCATCCACCAACCCTTTTGAAGTCTTTATTTTTCTATATATAGACATGGCCTTCAATCTATCTATCCCTAATAAAACAGCACATAAACAAACAAAAAAGGCGTAGCTTACTAGGATCTTCTGTGAATGTTTCTGGAGTCGTTTGAGTCACATCGTCTGAAAAGAAAATTAGAAAACAATTTCTGAGATTGTCTCCCTGCCACCCTTCCACTTCCAATAACTTAAATTGTGAAGCATAGTGCCCAGCGGAGTTGAGTATTCCACAAATGTTTTTCCTTGATTGCTTACAATGACAAACGATTGATGACCTCTTTTCAATACTTATTTAAAATGAAATCGGCTATACCAAAGGCATTGTGATTTTGACATTCATGATTCTGATATAATTGGGTATAAATTTGCTGATATGCTTATGAGTGTTTATAAAAGGTAGCACTGATTTTTTTCTTTTTTTTTAAGAATCTCGCTCTGTCACCCAGGCTGAAGTGCAGTGGCCAGTCTCGGCTCACTGCAACCTCCGCCTCCCAGGTTCAAGCAATTTTCGTACCTCAACTTCCCAAGTAGCTGGGATTACAGGCACACACCACCATGCCTGGCTAATACATACATACATATATATATATATATATATATATA
>NC_037679.1:96052093-96127965 GCF_003255815.1 Theropithecus gelada | reverse complement strand
TATATATATATATATATATATATATATATATATTTTTTTTTTTTTTTGAGACAGAGTCTCACTCTGTCACCCAGGCTGGAGTGCAGTGGCGCGTGATCTCGGCTCACTGCAACCTCCGCCTCCCAGGTTCAAGCAATTCTCTGCCTCAGTCTCCTGAGTAGCTGGGATTACAGGCGCCTGCCACCACGCCCAGCTAATTTTTGTATTTTTAGTAGAGACAGGGTTTCACCATGTTGGCCAGGCTGGTCTCAAACTCCTGACCTTGCGATCCACCTGCCTTGGCCTCCCAAAGTGCTGGAATTACAGGCATGAGCCACCATGCCCAGCTATGTTGATGGTTTTCCGATGCTCATTGAGAAGTGAGGTGAAAATGGGGAGGGAAAATGTCAATATAAGTACAGAATAGTTTGCATTTGATTATCGGAAAGTAAAGTCAGAGAAAAAGAAATAAAAATGGTCCAGGTCTTAAGGTGGAATCTATTATATTAGGATAAACTGAGAAAACTGTTTCTGAAACTGTAAATAATAGCACTTCCTAAAACCAGTGGTCTCTACTTTATAAGCAAAATAACAAAGCAGCATTAACATTTACTTTTATTTTTAAATTTACATATAAATTTTATTGTGTTTATAGTATCCACCGTGACATTTTGATAGACATGTATAAAGTGAAATGGTTACTACAGTCAAGCAAATTAACATATCCATATCCTCATTAGTTTCCTTTTTTGTATGTGTATAATAAGAGCACCTGAAATTTACTCTCTCTTAGCAAACAACATTTAAATATTTAGCAAACAGGCCCGGTGCAGCGGCTCACACCTGTAATCCTAGCATACTGGGAGGCCCAGGCAGGCAGATCACCTGAGGTCAGGAATTCAAAACTAACCTGGCCAACATGGTGATCTACTAAAAATACAAAAATTAGCTTGGCGTGGTGGTGCACGCCTGTAATCCTAGCTACTCTGGAGGCTGAGGCAGGAGAATCGCTTGAACCCTGGAGGCAGAGGTTGCAGTGAGCCGAGATCGTGCCATTGCACTCCAGCCTGGGTGATAAGAGAGAAACCCCATCTCAAAAAAAAAATTAAAAAATAAATAAATATTAAGCAAACATTGCATCAGCAATTACCCTTCAATGTAAATAGTTTATATTCATAATCCATTCTACCCACTAGGGGTCAGCAAATTCACATAGTTTACTTTGACTTTTTTTTTTTTTTTTTTTTTTTGAGACAGAGTCTCTCGCCCTATCACCCAGGCTGAAGGGCAGTGGTGGCATGATCTCGGCTCACGGCAACCTCCGCCTCCCAGGTTCAAGTGATTCTCCTGCCTCAGCCTCCTGAGTAGCTGGGACTACAGGCATGCGCCACCATTCCCAACTAGTTTTTGTATTTTTAGTAGAGACGGGGTTTCAACATGTTGGTCAGGCTGGTCTTGAGTTCCTGACCGCAGGTGATCCAACCACCTTGGCCTCCCAAAGTGCTGAGATTACAGGCATGAGCCACCATGCCCGGCCTGACTTTTTTTTTTAACTTCAGATTCTATTAATAAACATCAGATGTAAATCTGATGGGAACGAATATTTTTATAAAGCATGTCAGAGTTATGGATGATTGTTTAAAAGGTGAAATACAAATGAAGCATTTCATAGGAGTTCCCCTTGCCCACCTCATCCTTTTTTCTAAATTACAGATAGAAATTCATCAGGTTTGGCTAGGCTTCATGGCTTATGCCTGTAATCCCAGCATTTTGGGAGACCAAGGCATGTGAATCACTTGAGGTCAGGAGTTCGAGACCAGCCTGGCCAACATGGAGAAACCCCATTTCTACTAAAAATACAAAAGTTAACCGAGCATAGGTGGTGCATGCCTGTAGTCCAAATTACTAAGAAGGTTGAGGCAGGAGAATGAATTGGACCCAGGAGGCGAAGGTTGCAGTGAGCTAAGATCTTGCCACTGCACTCCAGCCTGGAACAGAGGGAGACTCTCCTTCAAAAAAAAAAAAATCATCGGCCTTGACAAAAAAGCCTCTTAACCTTTCACACTCATTATAGTATTTCTTCTTTCAGAACACTCTTTTTTTTTAGCTGGACGTCATTGATTGGAAGAACAATCTTTAATACAAGGAATCTAAGTCTGTTCCAATCCCACAGAATATTTGAAAAACCGCTAACCTGAATCATTCCAGAGACTGCAAGAGAGGAGTCTCTCCTGGGTGTAGCCCAATCCTTCCTGGTTCCCTTTCTCCAGAGGCCTAGCTACATTCCAGTCCAGCCACTCACAGAAACAGCCGCAAAGCCATGGGAGAACAGAGGGCTTGAGAATGTGTCCTAGCTGTCTCTGGGATTTCAGAACAGAGTACAGTTTTTCTGCGTATACCTCAGTTTAACCAACTGTTTCAAGAGCTATCACCATATAAATGCTTTATCTAGTATTCATGAAGTTCTCTCTGAAAAAAAAAATTAACATATTTTCTTTTCCTTTTCTTTTTTTGAGAGAAACTCTCACTCTGTTGCCAGTACGGTGGTGCCATAATAGCTCATTTGCGGCCTCAAACTGCCAGGCTCAAGTGATCCTTCCACCTCAGCCTTCTGAGTAGCTAGGACAACTGGCAAACCACCACACCTGGCTTTTTTTTTTTTTTTTTTTTTTGTAAGAGACAGGATGTCAGGCTGTAAGCAATGGCTCAAATCTGTAATCCCAGCACTTTGGGGGGCCGAGGAGGGCAGATCACCTGAGGTCAGGAGTTCGTGACCAGCCTGCCCAACATGGTGAAACCCTGTCTCTACTAAATGCAAAAAATTAGCTAGGCGTGGTGGCGCGTGCCTGTAATCCCAGCTACTTGGGAGGCTGAGACAGGAGAGTCACTTGTACGTGGGAGGTGGAGGTTGCAGTGAGCCAAGATGGCGCAATTGCACTACAGCCCGGGCAACAAAAGTGAAACTCCGTTTCAAAAAAACAAAAAGGGAGGGTCTCACTCTGTTGCCCAGGCTGATCTCAAACTCATAGCCTCAAGTGATCCTCCCACCTCAGCCTCCCAAAGTGCTTGGTATTACAGGCAAGACAATTCATCGTAGCTTATGACATGTCTGCAAGAAAAGCATCTAAAGTCATAACACAGGACTGGTTCCTAATCAGCGCAGAAAAATGGATTCCGATTTTCAGTTTTGCTGGTGCTGAAATCTCCAGAGGCCTTTCCCCTAGTCTGAAGTCTAGTCACATTCCTGCCCTTTTTTCCTAGATTCAGATCTAGATTCAGAAACTCTAGGATTCAGATATTTTCACCAATAACAGAAAAAAATTTTGTATTTTTGTCTTCTGCACCAGGACCCACTGCAAGAAAAATATATTATACGGTACCCTGGTGTATACATATGGAAAACTAAGAGAAGTTTTATTAAATGTGTATGAAATAATACTTTACTCTTGTAAAACACATGCAATGCATCCTGGTATATTTGTTTTGGTCTATCTTAATTCATTTAAAAAACTAATACCAGTTGTGACCCACTAAGTTGATTTCACGATCCCTTTAATAGGTTACATACTGGAGTGCTCTGTCCTCTAACTCTCCTGGGATGGGAGAAAGGAAGAGATAAATTATAATTATGTTGAATGCCTTGAGGCAGAATGGAGTTTTCTTCATGAAGTTGAAGAAAGTAGTCCTTTAGGAGTCACAACTTTTGGGATTTTTGCTACGGAGAATGGTGTGAGCAAAAAATACCTAAAAAGCAGAAAAACCAGAAAAACCAAAAAATACCTTTTGGGTTTTGCCCGGTTATGCCACAATTTCACTTAGTACTGACATGACTTCTTTTTCTATTTTTCTTTTTTTTTTTTGAGTCAGTCCCACTCTGTTTCCCAGGCTGGAGTGCAATGGTATGATCATGGCTCACTGCAACCTCAGCCTCCTGGGTTCAAGCAATTCTCATGCCTCAGCCTCCTAAGTAGCTAGAACCACAGGCATGCGCCACCATGCCAGGCTAATTTTTTTTTTCTTTTTCCTAGAGATGAGGTCTCCCTATGTTGCCCTGGTTGGTCTCAAACTCCTGGGCTCAAGCGATCCTCCTGCCTCAGCCTCCCAAAGTGGTGGGATTATGGGTATAAGATGACTTCTTACCCGGTCTTTCATTTTTCCACAGTTACATGGATTAAGGAATGCTTTTTGTAAGGACTAGTGAGCGTTTTCTGAGTAAGATAGGAGATGTGTAGAGAAGAGTGAAAACAGAAATGGGCATAGAGGAGGTCTTGGGAAGGTGTTTCAGTAGTTTAAACACACACACACAAGAAACTTTTATGAATGGGATAACAGGATTGTGGAAACTGGTGAAGTTGATCCTATTTCTCACACTTTGGCAACGCATCTCTCTGTTGTAGGAAAGTTTTCTTTTTTTTTTTTTTTTTTTGGCAGGGATAGATAAGCAAGAAGGATTTTTTTAAACTCTGTTCATCTAAATTTTCCTGATAAGAACCCCAACAGAGCCCCTATCCAAAGGTTCACCTACCTCCTCGTTGACTATTGACCCCCAGGGGTATCCATTCTATAGCGAAGGAAGAGAAAAGAGATGTGAGTGACTGCAGCTCTATACCTCATAACCCTTTTATGAGACAAATCAGAAAATCATGGAGAAATGGTTATACTTTATCTCTGTGACTTATTCCTATATAGCTCAATATAAAATTACTGAGACCATTAGTGCTATGAACAAAACCAATAGGAATAGAAACACTTCAGAAAGACAAGTTCCTTCACTGCTGTGCATTTGTTTGGTAAAATAAAAAATAAAAAGGCCGGGCGCGGTGGCTCAAGCCTGTAATCCCAGCACTTTGGGAGGCCGAGGCGGGTGGATCATGAGGTCAGGAGATCGAGACCATCCTGGCTAACACGATGAAACCCCGTCTCTACTAAAAAATACAAAAAAACTAGCCGGGCGAGGTGGCGGGCGCCTGTAGTCCCAGCTACTCCGGAGGCTGAGGCAGGAGAATGGCGTAAACCCGGGAGACGGAGCTTGCAGTGAGCTGAGATCCGGCCACTGCACTCCAGCCTGGGTGACAGAGCGAGACTCCGTCTCAAAAAAAAAAAAAAATAAATAAAAAATAAAAAATAAAAAATAAAAATAAAAAATAAAAAAAGGTCCTGAGAACGAAGCCCTGCTGCCCTCTTGCCCTCATTCCTGGCCAGGAATGAAGTCCAGCTCCACTGATAGACCTGGCAGCCCTTCTAGTGTTTCCTGCTCTTCTAGCCCCATGGCTTCCCCTCTAGCTATGCTAGTGAACAAGACAGAAGAATGATTTTTCTCAATCTGTATCGGAAGAGGGAGAAAAAAAAATAGAGTAGGACATCTTTACAGCCTAAAATTCACTTTCTGTGGCCAATCTTCTAGCCAGATTCTGGGAAATCTGGGAAGATCACTTTTTTCTTGTGTGTCAGTGTGGCACATATTTTTCACATGCCTGTGAATATACCCGCGTGTATGATGGTAATCGTGTATGTATTCTCACTGTTCTTCTTTAAGATTTAAATTTGGTGCAGTTTCTTTCTTTTTTTTTTTTTTAATGGAGACGAGGTTAACTCGTCTCACTATGTTGCCCAGGTTGGTCTCAGTGATCCTCCCTACTCAGTCCCCCAGAGTGCTAGGAGTATAGGTGTGAGCCCACCATGCCCAGCCCAGGTCCAGTTTCTTTCTAGGTAGTCCCTCTGTGTTTGTGTATGCATTTGTATATCAGCTTCTTGTTTGCTTTCCAATTTGTTTATTCAACCCTCTTTGGGTGGTTAATGTGCATTTTTGTGTATCTTCGTTGCACTTTAGTTTCATAATTCTCGGGAGGCTTTCCCCTAGTCTGAAGTCTAGTCACATTCCTGACCTTTTTTCCTTAACACAAAATCTGTTCTTTTCTTCTACTAGGAATTCCAGAGCTCAATATCAAGCATCTCTACTGCTATTCCTCTTCAACCTCATTCCATCCCATCTCCTGCCACACACATGTATAGCTGAGGAGCTGAGGGTTCAGGGAGCAAAGAATAAAGGACTCACCAGAGGGGATGATGAATGCAGCAAGAAACAGCAGCACCTTGGGTCCCAAGAGCGACATATCTATAGGGGTGGTGGGCATAGCAGAGAATGTGATGCTCAGAGGCACATCAGCATTTCAGCGCCAGGGAAAGTTGCCTCCGAGGTCCCTGTCTCTTTGTCTTCCCAGAACTTTCTCCATTTTCCCTTATGACTCAAACCCTCTCTCTCTTTTCTTACCTTTCACCCAACATTCATTTCTCCTTCAAATCTATTCTTTGGTCACGTACCATTATTCTTGCTTGTATTATTCTCTTCTACCAAGTCAGAGGAAATTTTACATTTTGTGTGGTCCATACTTGGCCCTACCCTTTGGCCTCTTTCATCCCTGATGTGGAATCTTCCTTTCTCATCTGCATGTCTTTTTCATATCATCTGCTCATCTTGGCATCTCCTTCATTGGAATTCCATGGTTATTTGGGAGGTCTGCTCAAGTCTAAGTTCAGTGACGCTCCCCGTTGCCCCTCTCCAGCCCTTTCACACACACACAGACATACCCACATTCCCTCTGTCTCTTTAGGGTTTTAGGTAATCAAACAACTCACTGTCTATGGTGTTCTGCTCTTTCCACCGAGTCCTTTGGCTGCTGAATGTGTCTCTCTCCTCTTACGCTGTTCCTACTTTGGCTGGAGAATAAGATGAACAGAGCCACTCCCTGGAAAGGACTTCAGATTTGGACTCCTCTGAAACAATGAAATGAGGGAGAGCAAGAAAGCCAGGCTAGGCGTAGAATGAGTGTTACAATGAGGCTGGAATGAGAAGGGAGATGGGAATTGGCAGTTGCTCACGCCCTCATTCCGAATGTTATGACCACACTGGTGAGAGCTCTTGCTGCTCCCTGGAAGAGCTGGCACCAGCTCATGTATTGCCTTTCTTCCATCCGCCTACTTTCTGGTCCCAGCGCTCCTTTTTTCCTTGGGTTCCTTCTTACCAAAAAGTTCCATCTCCTCCTCGGTGTGTTTTAATGCACATTATAGATGCTATTTCTCTCTCTCCCTGGCTTCTTTTTTTTTTCTTTTTTTTTTCAGACAGAGTTTTGTTCCTGTCACCCAGGCTGGAGTGCAATGATTCAATCTTGGCTCACTGCAACCTTTGCCTCCTGAGTTCATGCGATTCTCCTCCCTCAGCCTCCCTATCTTTCATATTTGAATCATTCCTTCATCCCACTTTCTCACTTTGTTTTGCCTCTTTCTTGACCTACACGTTTAGACTCTTCGTGGTTTTTTCCCCTGGGGATATCCTATGTATTCTCACCACCAAGCAAGCACAGATGCCATATGAGTTTTGTCCAAGAGGAAGGTCGGCTCTCTTGGGGTTATAAAAAGTTGAGGAAATTTTCAGAACTCTCCAAATCATTTTCAAATGTAGAGAAGCTCCGTGAAAGGGGTGCCAACCTTACTTTGTCTTTTGGCTTTGTTTGAGCTTAACTAAGAATCTGGGTTTCTGGGATCTTAAGGATAAAATGCACTCAGATACCCAAAGAAAATTGAAAGGCAAGGTTATTATGCTTGCCTTATTTTCTACCAATATTTTTCCTTAGATCATGTCATGTGTAGATAACACTTTCTCTGATCCAGGAATCTTTTTTTTTTTTTTTTTTTTTTTTAGGATAGGGTCTTGCTCTGTCACCCAGGCTGGAGTATAGTGGCATGATCACAGTTCCCTGCAGGCTTGACCCGGGCTCAAGTGATCCTCCTGCCTCAGCCTCCTAAGTCTCTGGGACTACAGGTGCATGCCACCATGCCATGTGAATTTATGTTTATTTTTTTGTAGAGACAGGATTTTGCTATGTTGCTCAGGCTTGATCCAGGAATTTTAAAGACTTTGTATTTGCTCTTATTCATAGAGACTCTGGTGGTTCAACCACTAAAACATTCCCGCTTTGAATTCAAGAGCAAACGTGAATTACAGAAACTCAAGTCAGAGGAATGGTGGACCTTGTATGCCATAGAAATATGTAAGTTTCAGGTTATCTGTTAGTTCCTTTAGTCCACATTATATATCTCCCTGATGAAATAAATTAGAGAAAAGTGCAGGGAGAGAGAGAGCAGATAGTAATAATAAATTACAGACTAGAAGAAAAAAAAAGGGGGGTATGATGGAAGGCAGGAAGGAAGGAAAGAAGGAGTCTAGTTGAGAGGAAGAAAGAGCAGTGGACACAGAAATAAGCAAATCGCACTTTGTAAGCACCTCTGGGACCTCTGAGGGAGCTGTAAATGCTACATCTCTAAGATACATGGAATCTGGTCAGTCCGCAGAACAATCCGAGTGCTACGCCCAGCTCTTCCTGATCTTCCTGCCCCAGAACTTGTTCTTCTTCCATCTGCTCCACAGTGAGGGGGCTGAGGCTAGAAAACAGATGTGATTCTAGTCTGAGGAGAGTCAGGGAAAGAAAAGGGTGTGGGGAGAAGAAACAAAAAGGCAGATGCAAAGCAGGACATAGCTAAGGCAGGACATAGAATGAAGAGCCTAGAGCAACAGTCAAGTTTTCCATGAAGCTCAGACAGATGGAGACACTGAACTCAGGCCAGTCATTTGGCAGGGAGAGCAATGACCTCAATGTGCTGGCCTAGCTAGAGGCTATAGTTTGGGAGAGCCTCCCCAGGCAGTGGGAGGGGGTGTTCTCCTGGGGTTGTGGGAGGTAGTCTGGAGTTGGGGCAGTGAAAACAGGAACAGAATGTTCAGAGCAGGGCTGAAGAAGAGAATAGGAAGGAAGTAGCATCCTAGAAGGAAAGGAGAGGTAGTGAGGCAGGAACTGGTAGAAGAGCAGGACAACAATATGTTGTTGAGTTTTAGAGACTTTTGAGAACGCAGTTTGTTTCAAGGTTGGTTAGTTTCTTTTCTTTTCTTTTCTTTTTTTTTTTGGGAGACGGAGTCTCGCTCTGTTGCCCAAGCTGGAGTGTAGTGGCGTGAACTTGGCTCACTGCAACCTTCGCCTCCTGGGTTCAAGTGATTTTCCTGCCTCAGCCTCCTTAGTAACTGGGATGACAGGCACCCGCCACCACGCCCAGCTAATTTTTGTATTGTTAGTAGAGAGGGGGTTTCGTCATGTTGGCCAGGCTGGTCTCAAACTCCTGACCTCAAGTGATCTGCTCCCCTCAGCCTCCCAAAGTACTGGGATTACAGGTGTGAGCCACCGCGCCTGGCCAAGGTTGGTTAATTTTTTCATGGCAACTATGGTGGGCCCTTTATTCTACTACAGTTCCCCGTTTGTTTTCAGAGCCCAGGTTTGGATCCCCAGGCGTAGAGATCCCCAGATTTGCTTTTTTCGGGGTGATTTGATCAGCCTCCGTTGCATCGTACATCAATTAATCATTTAATTACATCAAGTCAAAATCAGCACCAATGGTCAGAAACCAGCAAATGCCATCCAGCGTTACAAGCTCATAATTTTCTGGGGTTCTTTTTGACTCATTGAGTAGCAGCCCATACTTCCATCCCATATAGGCTGGATTTCCTGAGGGCAGACAACACATTCTCCAGCAAAAAGAAAGCCCCTCATGGGACTGACTGGCAGGTATAGAAGTGACTTAAGGAAGGCAATCTGTGTTTGAGTTACCCAGGAAAATTTTAGTTTGTATAAAACGTCTGGGAAAGATGGCAGCGTGCAAAGAAAGAGGAGAGAGACAGAGATGTGAGATGTCAGGCTGGCTTTATTCATCTGTTTATTGGCCTGTAAAGAATACACCCATTAGCTGAAGGCCTCTGGGCAAATGTACAGAAACGTTATTGCTACAGTCCCATCCAACTAAATTAAACCCAGGAGCTAAACACACACAAAAAAAATTTCCCATAAAAGGAAGGAAAAGAAAGGGGGAAGGTTATATGAGGCAGGGAGGGCAGGAAGAGGGAGTGGTGTGTGTAGAGGAATGAAGCAATGAAGTAGTAACAGCCAAACACAAAAGATGGACTTAGATGCCAAAAGACATATGTCCTTAGAAAACTTAGGCTAGGGAACACTTGTTTGTCCATCAAAATCCAGCCTAGATGTCACCTCCTGCCAGAAACCTTTCCTGGTCCCCTCTGCTTCTGAAGGGTTAATCATTCCCTCTATTAAATCAACTCTTTGTTTATTTGCATAATTATATAATCCACTTTATTAAACTCTTTTACATATCTTTAATCCCTATTAAGCTGAGTGTTTCTTTTTCTTATTTTTTTATTTTTTATAGGAATGGGGTCTCCCTATGTTGCCCAGGCTGGTATCGAACTCCTGGGCTCAAGTCATCCCCCTGCCTCGGCCTCTCAAAGTGCTGGAATTATAAGCGTGAGCCACTGCCCCTAGCCTAGGCTGAGTGTTTCTTGATGGCAGAGGCTGTCTTACTCCTCTTTAGCTGACATAATGGTTAGCACATTAAAACTCAAAATTTGCAGCCTGGGCAACATGGCAAGACGTTGTCTCTTCAAAAAAAAAAAAAAAAAAAAGAAAAAAAAATTTTTTTTTTCTTTTTTTCTTTTTTCTTTTTTTTTTTTTTTTGAGACGGAGTCTGGCTCTGTCGCCCAGGCTGGAGTGCAGTGGCCGGATCTCAGCTCACTGCAAGCTCCGCCTCCTGGGTTCACGCCATTCTCCCGCCTCAGCCTCCCGAGTAGCTGGGACCACAGGCGCCCGCCACCTCGTCCGGCTAATTTTTTGTATTTTTTAGTAGAGACGGGGTTTCACCGTGTTAGCCAGCATGGTCTTGATCTCCTGACCTCGTGATCCGCCCATCTCGGCCTCCCAAAGTGCTGGGATTACAGGCTTGAGCCACCGCGCCCGGCCTTCTTTTTTTCTTTGAGACAGAGTTTCACTCTGTCATCCAGGCCAGAGTACAATGGCACAATCTTGGCTCACTGCAACCTCTGCCTCCCGAGTTCAAGTGATTCTCCTGCCTCAGCCTCCCAAGTAGCTGAGATTACAGGCACCCGCCACCACACCCAGCTAATTTTTGTATTTTTTAGTAGAGACACGGTTTCACCATGTTGGCCAGGCTGATCTTGAACTCCTGACCTCAGGTGATTCACTCGCCTCCGCCTCCTAAAGTTTTGGGATTATAAGCATGAGCCACCACACCTGGCCAAAAGATTGTTTTTAATTAGTCAGGCATGGTGGCATATGCCTGTGGTCCCAGCGACTTAGGAGGCTGAAGCGGGAGGATCACTTGAACCCAGGAGGTCTAGGCTGCAGTGAGCTATGACAATACCACTACACTCCAGCCTGGGCAACACAGTGAGACCCTGTCTCAAAAAAAAAATCTAAATTTGGTCAACTGGATTGAATTGAGATGAAGACTTGAAATAGTAACTTCCTATTTCTGAAATATTAACATTCAAAAACTTAGTCAAATGCAAGGGGGTAGAGGATAATGTTTTAGGGAAGTAAGCGGTTTGAGAGTAGTATACCTGGAGTTCAGCAAGCGGAACAAGCAATCAATGTATTGAAGTGATATGGGGGCAATAGAACAAAAAGGAATAGGCTCCCTCGGAGCAGAAAAATTGGACAACAACTAGTCTTAAAATAAAGGAATTTTGGCAGTAAGACTGTAAAAGTTATCTCATGTAAAACGTATAGAATTTATATCTATAATAGTGCTTCTGTCTCATCATTTTGCTTTGTGTAAATTTTCTGATGGCACTGGTAGTCAGTCTTACACTGTTACAGTCATACTTTCTTGACCACACAAATGTAAAATGTTTGATCCAAGTTTAAGATTCTGCTCAAGTTCCTGAACCCACAACAAAAAAGATATAAATAACTGATAAAACTGGCTGTAGACAAACAAAACAGGACAAGTTCTAAAAATTCATTCATTCATCTATCTTCTCATTCTATCTGCCAAAATAAAAAGAAAGAGAGAGAGAGAGAGAAAGAAACTCTGGAATTTGCAAATATGGTTTAAAACAGGAAAGTTCAATGTATATAGTTATTAATAATAATAACTTATATAATTAGTAATTTAAGCACATCTATATAATAAATATATAGTATTAGAAATTATATGTATTAATACTAGGCAGCCTGTAAGAGAATCCCAATGATCCTCATCGCCTGTTTTGTTTTGTTTTGTTTTGTTTTGTTTTGTTTTGTTTTTGAGATGGAGTCTCTTTCTGTTGCCAGGCTAGAGTGCAGTGGTGCGATCTTGGCTCATTCCCAACCTCCACTTCCCAGGTTCAAGCAATTTTCATGCCTCAGCCTCCCGAGTAGCTGGGATTACAGATGCCAGCCACCCCACCATGCTAGTTTTTGTATTTTCAGTAGAGACGGGGTTTCACCACATTGGCCAGGCTGGTCTTGAACTCCTGAGCTCAAGTGATCTACCCGCGTCAGCCCCAAAGGGCTGGGATTACGGGCGTGAGCCGCTGTGCCTGGCCTCCCATCTCCTGTTCTGCATCCTCTGTGTGATCCTCCCCCTTTGAATGTGGGCTGGTCTTAGGTACTACTAGCAAATGGAACATAGCAGAGGTGATGGGGTGTGACTTCCCGGATTGTGTAACAAGAAGACTCTGGCTTCTATTTTTGGTGCTTCCTCTTGCTCTCCTGCTTTCTTCTTTGCTCTGAACAAAGCCAGCTGCCATGTTGTGAGCTGCTTTATTGAGATGCTCATGTGGAAAGGCACTGATGTCTGTAGCCAAAAGCCAGCAACCCAAGGCCTGCCAAAAGCCACGTGCATGAACTTGGAAGTGAATCTTCTCTCAGTTGGGCCCTGAGATGATGACAGCACCAGCTAACACCTGGATGACAGCCTTGTGAGATACCCTGAGCCAGAGGTACCTAGCTAAGTCATGTTTGGATTACTAATCAACAGAAACGTTGGGAAAATAAGTGTTTTTTGTTTTAAGCTGTTAAATTTTGGGCTAGATAGATAACTAATATGTTGTATGACTACAATACAGGATTATTTGTATTATATAAATTTAATATATATATGTAACTATATATAGTATATGCCTTAGTTCATTTGTATTGCTGTAAAGGAATACCCAAGGCTGGGTAATTTATAAAGAAAAGAGGTTTATTTGGCTCATGGTTCTGCAGGCTGTGCAAGAAGCGTGGTGCCAGCATCTGTTTCTGGTGAGGGACACAGGTTTCATCCACTCATGGATGAAGGGGAAGGGGAGCTGGTGTGTGCACCTATTACATGGCAAGAGAGGAAGGAAGCAAGAGAGAGGGGAGGGAGGAGCCAGGCTCTTTTTAACAACCAGCTCTCACAAGAATTAATACAGTGAGAACTCACTAATTACTATGGGGAGAACACCAAGCCATTTATGAGGAATCTGACCCCATGATCCAAGCACCTCCCACTAGACCTACCTCCAACATTGGGGGTCAAATTTCAACATGAGATTTGGAGGGGCCAAACCATATCCAAACCATAGCAGTATATAATAATTATATGCTATAGTATCAATACAGTTATATTAAGATGAAATACTATAAATTACCTCATATATTAAATATTAATGTAAATTAGTAATAATAGCTAATATTTATAGAGCATTTATCATGCGTTAGGCTATGCTAACTAAAAAGTAAGTACAGTATGATTATGCTACATAAATTGTATACCTCCTTTGGAAAATAATACATTCACAGGAAAGCAGAGAGAAAAGAAAGGAAAGAGATGAAAAGAAAAAATAAAGAAGAGATAAGGGAGAAGGGAGACGAGAGAAGGAAGAGACATGGAGAGTAAGAAGGAATCAAGACCCCCCTGATTCAGTTACTTCCCCCGGGTCCCTCCCACAACACGTGGGAATTCGCCCAAGTTGAGATTTAGGTGGCGACACAGCCAAACCATATCATTCTGTCCCTGGTCTCTCCAAATCTCATGTCCTCACATTTCAAAACCAATCATGCCTTCCCAACAGTCCCCCAAAATCTTAACTCATATCAGCATTAACCCCAAAGTCCACAGTCCAAAGTCTCGTCCAAGACAAGGCAAGTCCCTTCCACCTATGAGCCTGTAAAATCAAAAGCAAGCTAGTTACTTCCTAGATGCAATGCGGGTACACGTATTGGGTAAATACAGCTGTTCCAGGTGGGAGAAATTGGCCAAAACAAAGGAGTTACAAGGCCCATACAAGTCCGAAATCCACTGGAGCAGTCAAATTTTAAAGCTCCAAAATGATGTCTTCGACTCCAGGTCTCACATCCAGGTCACACTGATATAAAAGGTGGGTTCTCCTAGTCCTGGGCAGCTCTGCCCCTGTGGCTTTGCAGAGTACAGCCTCCCTCCCAGCTGCTTTCACAGGCTGGCATTGAGTGTCGGCAGCTTTTCCAGGCACACGGTGCAAGCTGCTGGTGGATCTACCATTCTGGGGTCTGGAGGGCAGTGGCCCTCTTCTCACAGCTCCACTAGGCAGTGCCTCAGTAAGGACTCTGTGGGGGGGCTCCAATCCCACACTTCCCTTCTGCACTGCCCTAGCAGAGGTTCTGCATGAGATGAGAGCCCCACCACTGCAGCAAACTTTTGCTTGGCCATCCAGGCATTTCCATACATCTTCTGAAATCTAGACAGAAGTTCCCAAACCTCAATTCTTGACTTCTGTCCACCCACAGGCCCAACATCACATGGAAGCTGCCAAGGCCTGGGGCTTCCACCCTCTGAAGCCACAGCCCAAGCTGTATGTTAGCCCCTTTCAGCCACGGCTGGAGCAGCTGAGACACAGGTCACAAAGTCCCTAGGCTGCACACAGCACAGAGACCCTGGACCCAGCTCATGAGGCCACTTTTCCTCCTGGGCCTCTGGGTCTGTGGTGGGAGGGGCTGCCATGCCGTTCTCTGACATGGCCTGGAGACGTTTTCCCCATGGTCTTAGGGATCATAGGCTCCTTGCTACTTATGCAAATCTCTGCAGCTGGCTTGAATTTCTCCCCAGAAAAATGGATTTTTCTTTTCTTTCTTTTTTTTTTTTTTCTTTATATGGAATTTTGCTCTTGCTGCCCAGGCTGGAGTGCAATAGCACGATCTCAGTTCACCGCAACCTCCGCCTCCCAGGTTCAAGCGATTCTCCTGCCTCAGCCTCCCAAGTAGCTGGGATTACAGGCATGCACCACCCCCCTCCAGCTAATTTTGTATTTTTTAGTAGAGACGGGGTTTCTCCATGTTGGTCAGGCTGTTCTTGAGCTCCCAACCTCAGGTGATCCGCCCGCCTCGGCCTCCCAAAGTGCTGGGATTACAGACGTGAGCCACCGCACCTGGCCAGGTTTTTCTTTTCTATCACATAGTCAGGCTGCAAATTTTCCAAACTTTTATGCACTGCTTCCCTTATAAAAATGAATGCTGGCTGGGCGTGGTGGCTCACATCTGTAATCCCAGCACTTTGGGAGGCCCAGGTGGGTGGATCACAAGGTCAGGAGTTCAAGACCAGCCTGGCCAAGATGGTGAAACTCCATCTCTACTAAAAAATATACAAAAATCAGCTGGGTGTCGTGGTGGGTGCCTGTAATCCCAGCTACTCGGGAGGCTAAGACGGAGAATTGCTTGAACCCAGGAGGCAGAGGTTGCAGTGAGCCGAGATCGAGTCATTTGCACTCCAGCCTGAGTGAGATTCCATCTCAAAACGAAACAAAACAAAACAAAACCTGAATGCTTTTAATAGCACCCAAGTGACTTCTTGAATGCTTTGCTGTTTAGAAATTTCTTCCACTAAATACCCTAAATCATCTCTCTCAAGTTTAAATTTCCACAAATCTCTAGAGCAGGAGCAAAATGCCACCAGTCTCTTTGCTAAAACATAACAAGAGTTACCTTTGCTCCAGTTCCCAACAAGTTGCTCATCTCCATCTGAGATCACCAAGCCTGGATTTTATTGTCCATATTGCTGTCAGCATTTTGGGCAAAGTCATTCAGCAACTTGTGTTTTGGAACTCTAGGAAGTTCCAAACGTTCCCACATTATCGGGAGAACCCGCTCCCGATATTTACATGAGTTCTTTTCTATTTCCTAAGTGTCTCGGCTGGTTAGAGAAATAAAGGGAAAGAGCACAAGAGAGAGAAATGTAAAGCTGGGTGTCCAGGGGAGACATCACACGTCAGCAGGATCCATGATGTTCCCTGAGCCATAAAACCAGCAAGTTTTTATTAGGGATTTTCAAAAGGGGAGGGAGTGGAGGGAGTGCACGAATAGGGTGTGGGTCACAGAGATCACATACTTCACAAGGTAATAAAATATCACAAGGCAAATGGAGGCAGGGCAAGATCACAGGACCACCGGATGAGGCAAAATTAAAATTGCTCATGAAGTTTCAGGCACGCATTGTCGTTGATAACATCTTATCAGGAAACAGGGTTTGAGGGCAGACGACCTGTCTGACCAAAATTTATTAGGCGGGAATTTTCCTCATCCTAATAAGCCTGGGAGTGCTACAGGAGACCGGGGCATATTTCATCCCTTCAGCTTCCACTGTAAAAGGCGGCAAACCTACCTTCAGGGCGCATTCTCTTTCTCAGGGATGTTCCTTGCTGAGAAAAAGAATTCAGCGATATTTCTCCTATTTGCTTTTGAAAGAGGAGAAATATAGCTCTGTTCCGTCCAGCTCACTGGCAGCCAGTTCAAAGTTACCTCCCTTGTTCCCTGAACATGGCTGTTATCCTGTTCTTTTTTCAAGATGCCCAGATTTCACATTGTTCAAACATACATGCTCTACAAACAATTTGTGCAACTGACACAATCACAGGGTCCTGAGGCGACATTCATCCTCCTCAGCTTAGGAAGAAGATGATGGGATTAAGAGATTAAAGTAAAGACAGGCAGAGGAAATCACAAGGGTATTGATTGGGAAAGTGGCAAGTGTCCATGAAATCTTCACAATTTATGTTCAGAGATTGCAGAAAATACAGGCATAAGAAATTATAAAAGTATTAATTTGGGGAACTAATAAATGTTCATGAAATCTTCACAATTTATGTTCTTCTGCCGCAGCTTCAGCCGGTCCCTCCATTCGGGGTCCCTGACTTCCCACAACACCACATTTTTCTGTCTTCTTCTGAACCCTTCAAACTGTGCTAATATCTGCCTGTTACCCAGTTCCAAAGTCGCTTCCACATTTTCGGGTATCTTTTCAGCAATACCCCACTCTATTGGTACCAATTTACTGTATTAGTCCATTTTCACGCTGTTGATAAAGACATATCCAAGACTGGGAAGAAAAAGAGGTTTAATTGAGCTTACAGTTTCACATGGCTGGGGAAGCCTTAGAATCATGGCGGAAGGAAAAAGGCACTTCTTACATGGCAGCAGCAAGAGAAAATGAGGAAGAAGCAAAAGCGGAAACCTCTGATAAACAACCCATCAGATCTCATGAGACTTATTCACTACCACGAGAATAGCATGGGAAAGATGACCCCCTGCCCTGATATAATTACCTCTCCCTGAGTACCTCCTATGACACATGGGAATCCTAGAAGATGCAGTTGAAGGTGAGATTTGGGTGGGGACATAGCCAAATCATATCAGTTCTCATGAGATCTGGTCATTTAGAGGTGTGTGCTACCTCCCCACCTCCCCGTGCTCCTCCCCACCTCCCCGTGCTCCTGCTTTCACCATGTGAATGGCCTGCTCCTGCTTTGCCTTCCATCATGAGTAAAAGCTTCCTGAGGTCTCCCCAGAAGCAGATGCCACTTTGCTTCCTGTATAGCCTGTGGAATCATAAGCCAATTAAACCTCTCTTGTTTATAAATTACCTAGTCTTGGAGTACAGTGGTGCCATCTTGGCTAACTGCAACCTCCACCTCCCAGGTTCAAGCAATTTTCGTGCCTCAGCCTCCTGAGTAGCTGGGATTACAGGCCGCCCACCACTATACCCAGCTAATTTTTGTATTTTTAGTAGGGACAGGGTTTCACCATGTTAGCCAGGCTAGTCTCGAACTCCTGACTTTGGGAGATCCACCTGCCTTGGCCTCCCAAAGTGCCGGGATTACAGGCCTGAGCCACCATACCTGGCCTCTGACCAGGTATTTCTTCAGAGTAATGCAACGACAGCCTAATACAGTGACAGTCAGAGCTGTACTGAGAGCAGTGACAGCTGGTCTTTCAAATCCTCCTTACTGACAAGTTTTCGTGAATCACTGATACCTTTCCATTTGAAGAGCATTCTCCTCAACTCCCTGAATGCTGCTATTTAACAAACTACACCAAAATTTAGTGACTAAAAACAACAATAATGATTATTTTTCTTGATTCTGTGTGTTGATCAGGTAGTAATTCTGCTTTTCATAGCGTTAGCTGGGCTGCAGGGATGGCTGAATGGCTAGTTGCTGCTAGCTGCCAGTGGGAATCCCAAATAGGGTTGTTGGCAGAAGCCTCAGTTATCTTCCATTTAGTATCCCCACCAACTCACTTGAGCTTCTTTGTTTTTTTTTTTTTTTTTCGAGATGGAGTTTTGCTCTGTCACTCAGGCTGGAGTGTAGTGGTACGATCTTGGCTCACAGCAACCTCTGCCTCCCAGGTTCAAGCAATTCTTCTACCTCAGCCTCCCAAGTAGCTGGGACTACAGGTGCGTGCCACCATGCCTGACTAATGTTTGTATTTTTCAGTAGACGGGGTTTCACCATGATGGCCAGGCTAGTCTCGAACTTCTGACCTCAGGTGATCCGCCCGCTTCAGCCTCCCAAAGTACTGGGTTTACAGGCGTGAGCCACTGCACCCGGCCTCACTTGGTCTTCTGACAGCACAATCATGGGTTGAGAGAGCACGTGAAGAAACATCACGTCTCCTAAGGCTCAGTCTTAGAAGTTCCCACCATGTTCTGTTTGTTCCAATAAGCCACAGGGTCAGTTCCAATTTAAGGGAAAGAGAAATGAACTCCACCTTTTCCTGGGAAGAGTGGCAAAAAACAAACCTGCAGTCATCTTTAGTCCTCCACAGCATCTCTGAAGTTACGCCTCATCGTTTCAACAGAGTTAAGTGTCAAATAGTCAATATTTACATTTTGCCCTTTCCCTGAAGCCTAACTCACCTCTTCTCACAGTTCTTTTTTTTCCCTTTTTCTTTTTTTTTTTTTTTTTTCCTTTTTTAGGGCACCAGGGGCCGGCATCTCGCCCCGTTGCCTAGGCTGGCGTGCAGTGGCGCTATCTCAGCTCACTGCAACCTCTGCCTCTCAGATTCAAGCGATTCTCCTGCCTGAGCCTCCCAAGTAGCTGAGATTAGAAGCATGTGACACCATGCCCAACTAATTTTTGTATTTTTAGTAGAGATGGGGTTTCACCATGTTGGCCAGGCTGGTCTTGAACTCCTGACCTCAAGTGATCTGCCCACCTCAGCCTTTCAAAGTACTAAGATTACAGTCATGAGCCACTGCGTCCAGCCTCTTGTTGCAATTCTTTCTTTCTTTCTTTTTCTTTCTTTCTTTCTTTCTTTCTTTCTTTCTTTCTTTCTTTCTTTCTTTCTTTCTTCCTTCCTTCCTTCCTTCCTTCCTTCCTTCCTTCCTTCCTTCCTTTCTTTCTTTCTTTCATTTATTTATTTTTGAGAGGGAATCTCGCTCTGTCACCCAGGCTAGAGTGCAATAGCACAATTTTGGCTCACTGCAACCTCCACCTCATGGGTTCAAGCAATTCTCCTGCCTCAACCTCCCGAGTAGCTGGGATTACAGGTGCCTGCCACCACACCCAGCTAATTTTTGTATTTTAGTAAAGACAGGGTTTCACCATGTTGGCCTGGCTGGTTTCGAACTCCTGACCTCAGGTGATCCACCCACCTCGGCCTCCCAAAATGTTGGGATTACAGGCGTGAACCACCGCATCTGGCCCTTTTCTCACAGTTCTTTTTTTTTTTTTTTTTTTTTTTGAGACGGAGTCTTGCTCTGTCACCCAGGCTGGAGTGCAGTGGCCAGATCTCAGCTCACTGCAAGCTCCGCCTCCCGGGTTCACGCCATTCTCCTGCCTCAGCCTCCCGAGTAGCTGGGACTACAGGCGCCCGCCACCTCGCCCGGCTAGTTTTTTTGTATTTTTTAGTAGAGACGGGGTTTCACCGTGTTAGCCAGGATGGTCTCGATCTCCTGACCTCGTGATCCGCCCGTCTCGGCCTCCCAAAGTGCTGGGATTACAGGCTTGAGCCACCGTGCCCGGCCTTCTCACAGTTCTAAGAAAAGCTGTCACACAAGAACCTCTTTGTTGCTGAATAATACAGACACATTTCAATCTTACATTCTTATTTTCTGAAACATTAGTCACTGCTGACCAGTCCCTACTTTTGAAATGTCCCCTCCTCTTGACATCTATGATATCACAGATGTTTGTTTTCCTCTTAACACCTCTCTAGTGTTCTTTTACATTTTTTTTTTTCCTTCTTCTTCTGTTTACTCTTAAGTGCTGGTTTTCAAGGTTCTGGCCTGGCCACCTCTCTTTTTACTGTACTTTCTCCCTCTCCTCAATCCACTCCCAATTCTTCATTTAGCATCTATTGGTTTATTCTCCCAGATCTATACTTCAGTCTAAACTCTATCTATCACCTAAAATAATCAAAAGGGTCAGGATCTAATTTCAAAACAGTTTATTCCAGTGCAAAGTGTGAAGATGGCACACCTGGAAATATCAACTCCAAAAGAAGAAAGTCAGCTTTGTGAAGTCAGGAAGTTAAGGGTTTATTTATATAGACAGAGGAACTTTGAGCAGGATTACAACTCTTTTTAGACAAGGTTGGCACATAGTTATAGCAAACTGAATGGTTATAAAAGTGTTTCTTTTTGGGAGAGTACATATAGTTGTTTTCTTGTTTTTCTTTTTCTTTTTTTTTTACAGAAGTGTAATAGTCATGGGTTTTCTGTCGTCTGGTCTAAGCAAGGCAGAACAACAAAGAAAAAGTTAATCTGTAACAAAGGTCATTAATTAAGAAGGCAGGAGGTTTTTGTCCCTGACGTCGTTTAATTTTCTGTAGTCATTGTACGGGACAAGAAAAATGAGAAAACGAGTTAATCTATAATCTGAGAAACATATTATAGCCATATGTGACTCAGATCAGTCTCATTTCTGTCAAGGTTTAAATGTTTTGAGGGGTTCCAACAGCTTTTCTTTTTGAGACAGAGTCTCACATTGTCACCCAGGCTGGAGTGCAGTAGCATGACCTCCTAGGCTCAAGCGATCCTCCCACCTCAGCTCTCCCAGTAGCTGGGACTATGAGCATATACCACCACACTCGGCTAATTTTTTGTATTTTTTTGTAGGACAGATTTTTACCATGTTGCCTGGGCTGGTCTTGAAATCCTGAGCTTGAGTGATCCCCCAGCCTTGGCCTCCCAAAGTACTAGGATTACAGGAATGGGCCACTGTGCTCGGCCCCCAACAGCTTGTTTTTTTGTTTTGTTTTGTTTTGTTTTGAGACAGAGTCTTGCTCTGTTGCCCAGGCTGGAGTGCAGTGGCATAATCTCAGCTCACTGCAACCTCTGCCTCCTGGGTTCAAGTGATTCACCTGCCTCAGCCTCCTGAGTAGCCGGCACTAAGGGTGTTACCACCACGCCTGACTAATCTTTGTACCTTTAGTAGAGATGGGGCTTCACCATGTTGGCCAGGCTGGTCTTGAAATCCTGACCTCAGGTGATCCACCTGCCTCGGCTTCCCAAAGGGCTGGGATTACAGGTGTGAGCGACCGCACGCAGCTCAACAGCTTTTACATTGTACTTATTTTCACATATCTATGTCCTCAACTCTAAGTCTGAATATGCAATAGCACATCATTGTTTGAACATCCCATAGACACCTTGAGTCAGACAGGCTTTAATTACAGAAAGTCCACTCAGAAAGGGGAAAAGCTAAAGAAACACTCTAGTCTGAGCCCCCAGGAGTGACTACCAAGGGACTCTATTGCTTCTCCCACCATCTAGGGGCCATCTTCCAATATTGGAATGTCACCACTCGGGCATGAGAACCACCCTGGCCATGCTATTATCCACACTAAGAAATCGGATGCTCACTCCTTGCTGTTCTTCTCACTGAGCTTGGTTTTTAATTCAAGTCTCATTCTAGCATATACGGTCACTGGAACCTAAATCACATTCAAACTCTAGCTGTAGGAGAGTCTTGGATATGTAGTTTTTCATTTTCCACCATCTGTAGTACAGGAAAAGCTCAAGAAAAATGTGTGGATAAATGTTGATCTAGCTAAATCCCTAATAGCTCAACACGTCTGGGACAGAATTGTCATCTTCCTGCACAGTGCACCCCCGCCCTCAGCTAAACTGGTACCATGATCTACTAAGTCACACAGTTGAAATATGTGTGAATCATCCTCATTTTCCTCAATTTCTCTCTTTGCCTAACTTGAGTCCCAGCACACACACCACACCCTTTATCACACACCACACCCTTTATCATTAGAATCCCACTGAGCCTACCTCCTTAATATCTTTCAAATCCATCCATCTTCTATTCTTTCCACACGGCTTCAGCTCTGTTCAGTCATTACTCTAACAGAGTTCTAAGTGATCCCCCAGTTCCCATCCATGCTTCCCCATCTTTATGATACAAAGCAGCCAGAGTAATCTCTTTAGCACTAATCTGATTAAGTCATTCCCTGGTTTAAAAACTACAAAGACTCTTCATTATTCTTAGGATATGGATGAAACTCCTTAGCATGACATACACAGCTATTCATAATATTTTTATGTTGTGTCATCAGTGCTCCAACCTACCCACCCCAGAACCTTTGCCTTTTTTTTTTTTCTTTTTTTGAGACAGGGTCTCGCTCTGTTACCGAAGCTGGAGTTCAGTGGCATGATCTCAGCTCACTGGAACCTCCACCTCCTGGGCTCAGGTGATACTCCCACCTCAGCTTCCCAAGTAACTGGAACTACAGGCATGCACCACCATGCCTGGCTAATTTATTTTATTCATTTATTTATTTACCTATTTATTTATTTATTTTTGTAGAGACAGGGTCTTGCCATGTTTCCCAGGCTGGTCTCAAACTCCTGGACTCGACAATCAGCTCATCTTAGCCTCCCAAAGTGCTGGGATTATAGGCATAAACCACCATGCTCACTTGCCCAGCCTTCTCCCTTGTTTTTTAGCCATACTGAATTACTTACAGTTCTTCAAAAGCTCAGAAGTCTTTCTTATTTTTCTGTTTTTTAATTAAATATATATTTTTTAAATTTAAAAATAGAGACAGGGTCCCGCTATGTCACCCAGGCTGGTCTCCACCTCTTGGACTCAAGCGGTCCTCGCACCTTGGCCTCCCAAAGTGCTAGGATTACAAGCATGAGCCACCACGCCCAGTCGGTCTTTCTTTTTTTCTTTTCTTTTTTTTGAGACAGAGTTTCACTCTTGTTGTCCAGGCTGGAGTGCAATGGTGAGATATTGGCTCACTGCATCCTCCGCCTCCCGGGTTCAAGTGATTCTCCTGCCTCAGCCTCCCAAGTAGCTAGGATTACAGGCATGCCCCACCACACTCTGCTAATTTTGTATTTTTTTTTTTTTTTTTTTTGAGACGGAGTCTCGCTCTGTCGCCCAGGCTGGAGTGCAGTGGCCGGATCTCAGCTCACTGCAAGCTCCACCTCCCGGGTTTTATGCCATTCTCCTGCCTCAGCCTCCGGAGTAGCTGGAACTACAGGCGCCCGCCACCTTGCCCGGCTAGTTTTTTGTATTTTTTTAGTAGAGACGGGGTTTCACTGTGTTAGCCAGGATGGTCTCGATCTCCTGACCTCGTGATCCGCCCGTCTCGGCCTCCCAAAGTGCTGGGATTACAGGCTTGAGCCACCGCACCCAGCCTTAATTTTGTATTTTTAATAGACATGGGGTTTCTCTATGTTGGTCAGGCTGGTCTCGAACTCCCGACCTCAGGCGATCGGCCTGTCTCGGCCTCCCAAAGTGCTGGGATTACAGGCATGAGCCACTGCGCCTGGCAGTCTTTCTTATTTCTAAGACATTGGCAAATAATTTCAGTCTTTGAAAGAATACTCTGCAGATGAGATCCTGCCAGAGGCCCTAGCTTCTGGAATGCAGGGCTGTGTGCAGGAGAGACCGTTCAAGCTCTGTCTTGCATTTCCCTCATTGTGGTCACTGAGAAATAGCATGGATTCCAGCTGGTGCAGGGGATGCAAAGGAAAATTAAGCTCATTTTTCAGGATGGTCTGACATCAGATTTTTACCTATTTAGCAGATTCTTCATTCTTTATGTCACTGAAGCTGATTCAGTAGCCAGAAAATAGCTACATAAAGAGGCTTGGTCAGGTTAGGAATTCCAGTAATCTTCAAGGGGTTGTAGTAGTTGAAAAAGCTCATATGAGTGAACAATACTTTCCAGCCATACAGAAGTTCACTATGCTTGACCTTGGGATGGCCAACCAGATGGAAGCATCCTGCCTCACAGGATGCTTTGAAGAGCAAACCAAAGAGCTCTAGAAAAATCCTTTCTCAGGAAGAAAGGGGCTCTGTTTTCTGAGCCATTTATTCTTTGTTTTTGTTTTTGTTTGGAGACAGTCTCACTTTGTCATGCAGGCTGGAGTGCAGTGGTGGCATGATCTTGGCTCACTGCAACCTCCACCTCCCGGTTCAAGTGATTCTCCTGCCTCAGCCTCCTGAGTAGCTGGGATTACAGGCACCCGCCACTACCATGCCTGACTAATTTTTGTATTTTTAGTAGAGACGAGGTTTCACCATTTTGGCCAGGTTGGTCTTGAACTCCTGACCTCAAGTAATCCGCCTGCCTGGGCCTCCTAAAGTGCTGGGATTACAGGCATGAGCCACTGCACCCGACCCATTCCTTCTTTGAAATGTGCAGTAGATTCCAGGATTTGGAAAAGTTAAAGCCTTCCTTTTGCTACAGAAGTTTCCAAGTATCCAGGAGCTGAGTAATGATTCCATCCAAGAACTCGAGCAGATTATTGGACAAGTGGTAGCAGAGCAAATTCATGCCTTCTTCACACAGTCCAAGTGATGCACGGCCTCATGTCTACTCTGTATTCTCCTTTAGACCACGAACAACAAGATCTTGTTTTCATATTTAAAAACCAAGAAAAATATTTCTTCTCACAGCAACTAGTGAAAGATGAGGTGAGGCCTGAGCGGAGCCTGCGAGTCATCCTGCTGTCAGAGGCACGTGAACCAGAGCAACTCCATCGTGAATAGCAGCAGGATAAATGAGGTTGAAACCTACTGGTCTACATTCCCAGAGGGTTAAGGCATTGTAAGTCACAGGATGAGACAGGAGGTCAGCACAAAATACAGGTCATAAAGACCTTGCTGATAAAACAGGTTGCAGTAAAGAAGCCAGCCAAAACCTACCAAAACCAAAATGGACACGAGAGTGACCTCTGGTCCTCCTCACTGCTATACTCACACCAATGCCATGACAGTTTACGAATGCCATAGCGACATCAGGAAGTTACCCTATATGGTCAAAAAAGGGGAGGCATAGATAAGCCACCCCTTATTAGCATAGCATCAAGAAATATCCATAAAATTGGGCAACCAGTCACCCTCGGGGGCTGCTCTGTCTTTGGAGTAGCCATTCTTTTATTCCTTTACTTTCTTAATAAATTTGCTTTTGCTTTGCACTGTGGACTCACCCTGAATTCTTTCTTGTGCAAGATCCAGGAACCCTCTCTGGGGGTTTGGATCGGGACCCCTTTCCTGTAACACCGCTATACTGTCCGGGTTCAGGCATTGAAGTTATTGGACTGCAGAGGGCACTGCCTCATTCAGTTAAGATGAAAAGCGTTGCTAGAGATCTTCCCAAGACAGTCAGGGACTCTCATTCCCAGCAAAATGACAATTAGGGCAGATGTTAATGTGTGACCTTGACCTGCATCTATTATGGAATGGTCTTCTAAAAAGTTGTGTGTGCTAGATCTAAAAGACCCATCTAAAGGAAACAAACTTACGATGAAGCGTTATGTATTACAAGCCCCTTGTTCCTGGGGTCAGAGCTGCTGTTCTTTAGGTCTGATCTTTTTTTTTTTTTTTTTTTTTGAGACAGGATCTCACTTTGTCACCCAGGCTGCAGTGCAGTGGCACAATCTTGGGCTCAAACGATCCTCCCACCTCAGCCTCCCGAGTAGCTGGGAATATAGGTCGACACCACCACACCCAGCTAATTTTTGTAGAGATGGGGTTTCACCATAGCATATGGACACCATTCTTAGGCTGGTCTCAAACTCCTGAGCTCAAGCGACCCACCCACCTCGGCCTCCCAAAGTACTAGGATTACAGACATGAGCCACTGCGTCTGGCAGGTCTGGTCTTCATATACCAGTGCTTTGAGGGTTGCTGCCAATGTAAACAAGCAATTGTACAAATATATATATTTATAGAATAAGTGTGGTATAATAAAAAATACATTTGGTCTTTGGGCCTGGTTCCTGTCACAGAAACCTTAAAATCCTTGGAATTTCCTGAGTGATAAGAGTGTCTTTTGTTATTCACAACAAGCCCCTGATCTTGCATAACATCAGTCACACCTGAACTTGTGCTACGTTAATACATGACGTAAGGCGTGGCTCCTGTTCCGGATGAAACTGCTCAGGTAAAGACCAAGGGATAAGAGGAGTGGAACTATCAGCCCCACCCACTGACCTTCGGGAAGCAGGCGGGAGAGGGGGCTGGAAATAAAGCTCTATAAAAACTCATGAACAGTGGGTCTTGATGAGCTTCCGGGTTTATGGATTCGTGGGCTGCTTCCAACTGCTAGGAGGGTGGTGCACTCCAACTCCGGGACCGAAGACCCTGTGCTCAGGACTCTTCCAGACCTCTTTATCCGGCTGTTCATCTTCCATAATCAACTGGTAAGTAATACGTTTTCCTGAATTCCGTGAGCCATTCTAGCAAATGATGGAACGCAAGGAGGAGGTCATGGGAACCCCAAAATTTATAGCTGGTCAGTCAGAAGTACCGGGACTTTCAATTGGCATCTGGGTGGGAGCAGTCTTATGGGACTGAGCTCTGAGCTTGTGGGATCTGACATGACTGCAGGTAGATAATGTCAGTATTGAGTTGGATTGTAGGACACCCAGCTGGTGTTGGAGAATCTGGTCAGGGTGGGGAAAAAAACCCCGCACATCTGGTGTCAAAAGTGTTCTGTGTGAGGTTGTAGAGAAACAAATGTATTTCTTAGAATACGTAAATTAAAAAACACATAAAAGGAATCAGAATTCTTGAAAGTGGAGGGAAGAGTCTGTAGTTCCTAAAACGGGACACAAGAGGGCAACAAATAACCTCCAGAGCCTTGCCATCGAGTTGCTTTTCTTTCCAAGGGGTTTACACTTTAGTTGATTGCTAATATAGTTCTTGTAGCAAGAATATTGAACTATGCCTGACAGGATGAAAGGCTCCTGATGACTAAGACCTGTACTTCATTTATAGTCAGTTTCCTTCTCAATGCCAGGCACTGCGTTGAGTACTGATATTTTAAAAAGATGAATCAGTCAAGGAGTCAAGAATTTCGTGGGAAAGAGCAACAAGTGATTCTTATTTTTTTATTTCCCCCAAATATAAAGAAACAAATGGTCAAACCCATTTCCATCAGTAATACTAACTGCTTCAGATGGTGGAGAAAGGCCGGGCACGGTGGCTCACGCCTGTAATCCCAACACTTTGGGAGGCCGAGGTGGACGGATCACCTGAGGTCAGGAGTTGGACACTAGCCTGACCAACATGAGGTGAAACCCCTTCTCTACTAAAAATACAAAATTAGCCGGGCGTGGTGGAGCATGCCTGCTGGAGAATCGCTTGAATCCGGGAGGCGAAGGTTGGGGTGAGCCGAGATCTCACCATTGCACTCCAGCCTGGGCAATAAGAGCAAAACTCGGTCTCAAAAACAAACAAACAAACCAAAGATGGTGGAGAAAGACAAGGCGTGGTGCCTGTAATCCTAGCACTTTGGGAGGCTGAGTCAGCCTGGGCAACATGGCAAAACATGCCACATCTTAAACCCGTTTTTCTTTTTACATAGACTTGATTTTCTAAAGAAGTTTTAGGTTCACAGCAAAGTTGAAAGGCAGGTTAGAGTTCCCATGTATTCCTCGCCTTAACATGCATTTCCTCCTCTAGCACCAACATCACTGACCCAGAGTGGTACATTTGTTAAAACTGATGAACCTACATTGACACATCATCACTCAGAGTCCACCACCACGCCCAGCTAATTTGGTATTTTCAGTAGAAATGAGGTTTCTCCATGTTGGTCAGGCTGACGTTGAACTCCCGACCTCAGCTGATCTGCCCGCCTCAGCCTCCTAAAGTGCTGGGATTATAGGCGTGAGCCACCGCGCCCGGCCTGCAGCTACTGATCTTTTTAACATCTCCGTAGTTTTGTTTTTTTCCAGAATGTCATATAGTTAGAATCATACAGTATATGGACTTTTCAGATTGACTTCTTTCATTTAGTAATATGCTCTTAAGTTTCCTCCATGTCTTTTGGAGGCCTGATCATTTCTTTTTATTGCTGATTAATATCCCATTGTCTGAATATACCACAGTTCATTTATTCTTTCATCTACTGAAGGACGTCTTGATTGCCCACAAGTTTTGGCAATTATGAATAAAGCTGCTATAAACATTCATGTGCAGGTTTTTGTGTGGCAATAAGTTTCATTTCCTATGAATGAATACCAAGGAGTATGATTGCTGGATCACATGGTAAGAGCATGTTTAGTTTTGTAAGAAACCACCAATCTGTCTTCCAAAGTGGCTGTCCCATTTTATGTTCTACCAGCAATGAATGAGAGTTTCTGTTGCTTCACAGCCTCCCCAGCATTTGATGGTGTCTGTGTTCTGAATTTTGGCCAATCTCACAGGGGCATAGTGGTGTCTTATGTTTTAATTGTTATGCCCCCAATAACATATAATAATGTGTTTATAACATATAAAACATAAAGTGCAGCACCTTTCCATATGCCCATTTGCCATCTGTATATCTTTGACGTGGTTTCTGTTCAGATATTTTGCCCATTTTAAAAATTTAGGTTAAATTTTTTTTTAAGAGTTGTATTATTTTGAATAATATGCCTTTTCCAGAAGTGTCTTTTGCAAATATTTGTTCCCAGTCTGGCTTGTCTTCTCATTCTCTTGACATTCTCTTTAGCAAAGTGGATGCTTGTAATTTTGTTTTTTTGTTTGTTTGTTTGAGACAGGGTCTCGCTCGCTCCTGCCTCCCAGGCTAGAGTGCAGTGACACGATCTTGGCTCACTGCTACCTCCGCCTCCCAGGTTCAAGCAATTCTCCTGCCTCAGCCTCCGGAGTAGTTGAACTTAAAGGTGCCTGCCACCACACACGGCTAATTTTTGTATTTTTAGTAGAGGTGAAGTTTCACCATGTTGGCCAGGTTGGTCTCGAACTCCTGACCTCAAGTGATCCACCCCACCCCCAGCCTCCCAAAGTGCTGGGATTACAGGCGTGAGCCACTGTGCTCCACCGATGTTTGTAGTTTTGATAAAGTCAAATTATCAATGGGAGTTCTCAATTATTTCCAAGTTATTTCAAAGGATTATGCCTTTGGTGTTGTATCTGAAAAGTTACTGCCATACTGAAGGTCATCTAAATTTTCTCCTTTTTTTTTTTTTTTTTTTTTTTTTGAGACAGAGTCTCACTCTATTGCCCAGGCTGGAGTGCAGTGGCGTGATCTTGGCTCACTGCAAGCTCTGCCTCCCAGGTTCACACCATTCTCCTGCCTCAGCCTCCCAAGTAGCTGGGACTACAGGCGCCCGCCGCCACTCCTAGGGTTTCACCGTGTTAGCCAGGATGGTCTTGATCTCCTGACCTCGTGATCTGCCCGCCTCGGCCTCCCAAAGTGCTGGGATTACAGACGTGGGGCACCGCGCCCGGCCTCCTTTTTTTTTTTTTTTTTTAGATGGACTCTTGCTCTGCCACCCAGGCTGGACTGCAGTGGCACCATTTCTGCTCACTGCAACCTCTGCCTCCCGTTTCAAGCCATTCTCCTGCCTCAGCCTCCTGAGTAACTGGGACTACAGACACATGCCACCCCACTCAGCTGATTTTTGTATTTTTAGTATGTTGGCCAGGCTGGTCTCGAACTCTTGAGCTCCAGTGATCCACCCGCCTCAGCCTCCCAAAATGTTGGGACTACAGGCGTGAGCCACCACGCCCGGCCTAAATTTACTCCTATGTTGTCTCATAGGAGTGGTATCTTTTGCATTTTGCATATAGGTCTGTGATCCATTGTGAGTAAATTTTTGTGAAGTGTGTAAGGTCTGTGTCTATTGTCTAGATTTTTTTTTCCCATGTAAATGTCCAGTTGTTCCAGCACCTTTTTTTTTTTTTTTTTTTTTTGAGACAGAGTCTCACCCTGTTGCCCAGGCTGGAGGGCAGTGGCTCACTGCAACCTTCCAGGTTCAAGTCTCCTGGGTTCAAGTGATTCTCTCGCCTTGGTCTCCCAAGTAGCTGGGACTACAGGTGCACTTCACCATGCCCGGCTAATTTTTTTGCATGTTTTGTAGAGACGGGGTTTCACCACGTTTTCTAGGCTAGTCTTGAACTCCTGAGCTCAGGCAATCTGCTTGCCTCGGCCTCCCAAAGTGGTGGGATTACAGGCGTGAGCAACCACACCCAGCCTGTGTTTTTTTATTTCAAATTACACTTGTTCATCACTGATATATAAGAAAGCAATTAATTTTTGTATGTAAACCTTTTATCCTGCAATTGTGCTAGAATTGCTTATTAGTTTCAGGAGTTTTTTTTTTTTTTTTTTAATTCTCTTAGACTTTTTATATAGGCAATCATGTCATCTGCGAACAAGGACAGTTTTATTTTTTACTTCTCAATCTGTACACATTTTATTTCCTTTTCATGTCTTGTTGCATTAGCTAGAACTTTCAGTATTGAAAAGTGGTAAGAGAAGACATGCTTGCCTTGTCCTTTGTCTTAGTGGGAAAGCTTCAAGTTTCTCACCAACAGGATGTTAGCTGTAGTTTCTTTGTAGATGTTCTTAATGCAGTTGAGGAAGTTCCTCTTTATTTTCAGTCTTCGGAGAGTTTTTATCTTTATCCCATATTTCATTTAAAAATGCCAAGAGTTTTTTTTGTTGTTGTTGGTTTTGTTTGATCATGAATGGCTGTTGGATTTTGTCAAATGGCTCTTTCAGCATCTACTGGTATGATCATGTGATATTTCTTCTTTAGTCTGTTGATGCAATGGATTGCATTAATCGATTTTTCAGATATTGAGCCTGCCTTGGTTGCAGTATATAATTCTTTTTATTAAATTGTTACATTTAGTTTGCTAATATTTTGAGGATTTTTACATCTATGACAGATATTTTAACATCCATAGGATTTGTAGTGATGCCTGCTCTTTCTTTCATTTCTTTTCTTTTTCTTTTTTTTTTTAAGATGGAATCTCGCTCTGTTGCCCAGGCTGGAGTGCAGTGGCCAAATCTCAGCCTCAGCTTCCCAAGTAGCTGGGACTACAGGTGTGCACCACCATGCCTGGCTAATTTTTTTATTATTTATTTATTTTTTTCTTTTTTGAGATGGAGTCTCACTCTGTCTCCCATGCTGGAGTGCAGTGGGGCAATCTCAGCTTTCTGCAAGCTCCGCCTCCCAGGTTCAAGCGATTCTCCTGCCTCAGTCTCCAGAGTAGCTGGTGCCCACCACCACGCCCGGCTAATTTTTGTATTTTTAGTAGAGACAGGGTTTCACCATATTGGCCAGGCTGGTCTGAAACTCTTGACTTTGTGATCCGCCCACCTCGGTCTTCCAAAGTGCTGGGATTACAGGCGTGAGCCACCGCGCCCGGACTAATTTTTGTGTTTTTAGTAGAGACAGGGTTTCACCATGTTGGCTAGGCTGGTCTCGAACTCCTGACCTCGGCTGATCCGCTGATCCACCCACCTTGCCCTCCCATAGTGCTGGGATTACATTACAGGTGTGAGCCAACGAGCCCGGCAGTCTTTCTTTCTTACTTTCTTTTTTGGAGGCGGAGTCTCACTCTGTCACCCAGGGTGGAGTGCAGTAGCCCGATCTCGGCTCTCTGCAACCTCTGCCTCCCAGGCTCAAGCGATTCTCCCACCTCCGCCTCCCCACCACACGCGCGTGACACCTTGACCAGCTATTTTCTTTTTTCTTTTTTCGAGACAGGATTTTCTTTTGTTTTGTTTTGGAGCGCAGTCTCCCTCTGTCTCCCAGGCTGGAGTGCAGTGGCGCCATCTCGGCACACTGCAAGTTCCGCCTCCCGGGTTCACGCCCTTCTCCTGCCTCAGCCTCCCAAGTAGCTGAGACTACAGCACCCGCCACCACGCCCGGCCAATTTTAAAAATATTTTTAGTAGAGACGGAGTTTCACCATGTTAGCCAAGATGGCCTCGATCTTCTGACCTCGTGATCCGCCCGCCGCGGACTCCCGAAGTGCTGGGATTACAAGCGTGAGCCACCGCTCAGCCAGAGCCAGAGACAGGGTTTTCACCCTATTGCCAAGGCTGGTCTCCAACTCCTGAGTTTAGGCGATCCACCAGCCTCTTCCTTCCAAAGTGCTGGGATTACAGGCATGAGCCACCGCGCCCGGCCATGCTCTTTCATTTCTAACATTATTAATTTGTCTCATCCCTCTTTTTAATTTATTTTTATTTTTTAATTAATTAGCCTGGCTTATTGATTTTATGGAACTTTTCAAAGAACTAGCTTTTGGTTCTTATTGGTTTTCTCAGTTCCTGTTTACAGTTTCGTTATATCTATGCTTTTTTTTCTGTGTATATTAAATTTATTTGCTCTTCCTTTGTAGCTTCCTAAGGCAGACACTTAAATTCAATTATTTATTTTTAGATTTTTTTTTTTTTCAAGATGGGGTCTTGCTCTGTTGTACCAGGAGTGCAGTGGCATGATTACAGCTCACTGCAGCCTCAATCTCCCCAGGCTCAAGCGATCCTCCCATCTTAGCCTCGAGTAGGGACTATAGGTACAAGCCACCACACCCAGCTAATTTTTGTATGTTTTGTAGAGACAAGGTTTTATTATGCTGCCCTGGCTGATCTTGAACTCCTGGGCTGATCTGCCCACCTTGGTCTCACAAAGTGCTGAGATTCGGCAATTTTTAGATGTTTCTTTTTTTCTTTTTTTTTCTTTTTTGGAGACAAAGTCTCTCTCTGTCGCCCAGGCTGGAGTGCAGTGGTGTGATCTTGGTTCACTACAACCTCCCCCTCCCAGTTTTCAAGGGATTCTCCTGCCTCAGCCTCCTAGGTAGGTGGGATTACAGGCAGGGACCACTACACCAGGGATAATTTTTGTATTTTTATTAGACATGGGGTTTCACTATGTTGGCCAGACTGGTCTTGAATTCCTGGTCTCAAGTGATCTGCCCACCTCGGCCTCCCAAAGTGTTGGGATTAGAGGTGTGAGCCACCATGCCTGGCTTCTTTTTTTCTAATATATGCATTCATTGCTGTGTATTCCCATCTAAGTACTGCTTTTACTGCATTCCACAGATTTTATGTTGTATTTTTATTTTCATTTTCCATTGACTTGTATTAATTTATTATTATTATTATTATTTTGAGTCTCGCTGTCACCCAGGCTGAAGTGCAATGGCATGATCTCGGCTCACCGAAACCTCAACCTCTGCCTCCAAGTTCAAGCGATTCTCCTGCTTCAGCCTCCCAAGTAGCTGGGATTACAGGCATGCGCCACCATGCCTGGACAATTTTGTGTTTTTAATAGAGACGGGGTTTCTCCATGTCGGTCAGGCTGGTCTCGAACTTCCAACCTCAGGTGATCTGCCCACCTCAGCCTCCCAAAGTGCTGGGATTACAGGCGTGAGCCACTGCACCCAGCCAACTAATTAAAAAAAACATTTTTTTTGAGACAGTTTCACTCTTGTTGCCCAGGCTGGAGTGCAATGGCATGGTCTCGGCTCACTGCAACCTCCGCTTCCTGGGTTCAAGCAATTCTTCTGCCTTAGCCTCCCAAGAAGCTGGGAATACAGGCACCCGCCACCACGCCTGGTTATTTTTTGTCTTTTTGTCTAGATGGGGTTTCACCATGTTGGCCAGGCTGGTCTCGAACTCCTGACCTCAGGTGATCCACACACCTTGGCCTCCCAAAGTACTGGGATTCCAGGTGTGAGTTACCACACCCAGCCTCCACTGACTTTTAAAAGGTTAATGCTATATAGACAGCTGCATATATATAGATGCAGCGTTCAATCCTATGCAGATTTGGAGAGGGCTCCACAGAGGGATTATGGAGAAATCAGTGTTTATGAACTTCAGCGCATCAGAATCATCAATGTATAACAAAATGAAGAATCTTCTGCTCTTTCTCTGAGGATTTCAATTTGGTGTGTCTGTGGTGGGGCAAGAATATGTACTTGGCAACCACCTTCAAGTGATTCTGATTCAGATGCGCTCACTAAATGCAGGCTTTCTTACTTTATACCAGTATTTCTCAAATTTGAGTATGTACCTGAATCCCCCTGAGGGCATGATTGCCAGATAAATACAGGATGATCCGTTTACTGTGAATTTCAGATAAACAAAATATAATTTTTTTAGTATGTGTCTCGAATACTGTAATATTTGGGCAAATAATCTAAGTAAAATTCAAATGTGCTTCCTCTCTAAGTATCACGAGTACTTTCAAATTAGGAGTTTAAATTTCCCTTGTGGCAGACATTTGTGATGATTATTTTGTCTTTTTAGGACATTTCAAAATATACAACCTCATCAAAGGATTTTCCTCTTCATTACTGTTTCTCCTGTTAACTTTTTCTTAATATCTCCATCCTCCTTCTGTGGTCACTCCAGAAACAAAAAGCTCCAGAGAAACGTTACAACTTATTTTTCATATTTTTTCCTCTTTTGTTTCTCCTTTTATTTTCACACTTCTTGCTCCATTTCCTCTCCGCCTCTGCTCTCTGTCTTTCCTTTGTAAGTCTCTGCTTTTGCCCAAGTTGTCCTGGACAAAATGAAATTTCTACCAGGGCTCCCCTCCCTCCTTTCTTCCTTTCTATTTTCTTCTCTTTTTCCTTCCTTTCTGCTTTCTCCCTCAGCCATTCATGTCAAAATTAAAATCTATTGAAACAAATTAGGGAGTTAGAGTACTGGGGACCAGCCTACATTATTGTGTTCCATAAGGAGATTCTGTTCTGACAGTCCTCTTGCTAGAACAAGTTCCAAGTCAGGAAAGAAAAAAAAAAGCAGGGGACTGGGGAGAGCTTCAAGAAACAATTGCTTTGCCTGAGGATCTGTTAGGAGAGTGATGGATGGCACTGCAGTTAGGACTTGGAGAACTGCAGGAAAAGGAGGGGAGTCATTGCCAGGCAGCATGAGGGGAGGAGGTGTCTAGAAGAAACAGCCATTCAGGAAGAGCTTATGAAAGGGGTGGAGAATGCACTGCCTGTGTATGCTGCAAGACCTTTCTGCAGACATTGTGTCTTTGTGAGCTGACTGCAGAGGCCATGTGCATGTGAAATGTGTGAGAATGTATGTGTTGCTTATTTCAGATCATGGATGAACCTGTGTGAATTGCTGACTGCAAGAAACAGGAGTGGATTGTTGAAAAGATCTTGCAGCCAGAGTGCTTGTTTGTGGTTGTGTGGTATGTGTGGCTGACTTTTTGCCAAATGCACTGTTCTGATTCCAGCTCTGAAAGTTTAGTGGAAGTCTGGCAGATTAAGCCAAGACACAACAAAGTCAGAATTTAGAAGAAAATATGGGGGCAACATGAGAGGGAAACAGAAGCTGTTACAATAAGAGACAAGAAAAGGGAGATTTAGGGAAACGGGAATGAGAAAACAAAAGATAAATAATAGAAATTATTTTCTTAGGAAAATTTTAAAGAAGAGCAGAAAGAAAAACAACACATTCTTTCAGATGTAGGCACTGTATACTTTTAGTTCTTCTGGTACTCCAGTTCTTAGTCTCCCTAATTTCTTTCTGGATGGTTTATCTTGAAATAATGTATATTACAGGTATATTTTGGTTATACCAGAGGATATTTAAACCTTAACAATTATCCAGAAATGAGCATTACTGTTTTTAGATGATTAAAAAAATTACTGTTCTTAAAGGAGGGCTGTTAAGCATAATGAAAGGACATTCAGTTTTGATCCAGGGATTAATTGAACAGGATTAGAGAATTTGTGTGTATGTTTAAAATAATGTGTGAAGTGCACAACGTATTTCTTTTTTTTTTTTTTTTTCCTGAGGCGGAGTCTTGCTCTGTTGCCCAGGCTGGAGTGCAGTGGCAGGATCTCGGCTCACTGCAGCCTCGGCCTCTTGGGTTCAAGAGATTCTCCTGTCTCAGCCTCCCAAGTAGCTGGGATTACAGGCGCCCAGCACCACGCCTGACTAATTTTTTCTATTTTTAGTAGAGATGGGGTTTTGCCATGTTGGCCAGGCTAGTCTGGAACTCCTGACCTCAGCTGATCTGCCTGCCTCGGCCTCCGAAAGTGCTGGGATTACAGGCATGAGCCACTGTGCCTGGCCGTGCATGACATCTTTCAAAATAGAGATAATAAAATACACCTTATCTCCACATTCTAAAGATGGTTATTGTTATTACTTTATTAGCAAAATTTAACAGAGGCTACCTATACGTGGAATAAGATATTTAACTTAGTCATGAGATTTTCTTCTAGATTTGGTAAACACAAGGACGGCATAACTTTTAGATGGAATGTGGGCTGAAAAGAGATGTCCTAGTTGGGAGCATCCTAGTTTTGCTTTGTTGCCAAAACATTATAACTACATATTTTGACTTCAAATTGCAACCATTATAATGTCTCTCTTTCCCAGCATGTTGCTTAATTAATATTTTAAACTGAAATAATTAATAGAAATTTCCAACACTACTTTTGCTCCATTCATTAATCTTTCTTTTGTTTCATTCAGCCATATTTTCCTCCTGTACTTATTCTACTCTTTTTTCCATCTGCCTCTCTCCTTTGTTATTTCTTCCCCTCTGTCATGTTCCCCTGGATTTGATTAAAGTCTCCTTCACTTTTTCCTCATCCTTCTCTCTTTTATTGAAATCACTCCTTTTCAGGTTTGTCTTTCTCCCCATTCCTTTCTCTGGTGTCTTTGTCTCCAGCAGAGGGGATCTGATGGTGATGCAGAGGTGGGGAATGAGGCCTGGGAGGACGCAGGCTGGGTATAGGGAGGAGAAAATGGGGCTTCAGCTGTTTCTGCAATCAGCCTACAAAAGGCTGACTTAAAACCTGCCTCTGTAAATCTCCCCTCTTCCACCCCCTCAAAGGGTCTCTCTACTTCCCCACCTTAAAGTCCACCTCCCCCATCCCCATTTCTCTAGTGACATCACTCCTTACCAGCTGTGACTGTCAGGGACTCTGACCTACTTTTGGCCACTCTATTAGGCAATAAGCCATGTTTTCTCCACTAAACTCAGGATTTTCTGCTAAACCCTCTTTGTCCCAGCATGCCAGTGGGTCCCTTTTGAAACCTCAAAACATTTTACAGTTACCTACAATACAGTCATTTTTTCATGCCTGAAGTTCAAGAAAAAGCATAATTGATAAAAAGCTTCTATGACTGTAGAAAATCCATTTATGACTTAAATGGAGTTATACTTTATCAAAATAGAATCCATATGTATTTGAAGAATCATGTATGTGTTAGTAACAATTTTTTGTTGAATCTTTGGAAGTGATGCTCAGTTAATGGATTCTTAGGTCCTTTGTGGCAAATTATAATGTATGTAACATTATTTTTCACACGTTAGTAAATGCTACTTAAGCATGAACCCAAACAGCAGGCATTGATATTTAAGTAAAACTTTACTAAGAAGTTGGGGGAAACTGCAGACAATCCTTTTTATAGTCTTCCGAGGGATTACAAAAAGTGTTTGACAAAGCAGTTAAGAGCATGTACTTTGCTACCTGGATTCAAATATTGGCTCTGCTATTTTGCTAGCTGAGTGACTTTGGACAAGTTACTTAACCTCACTGTGTCTCCGTTTGCTCATCTGTAAAAAGAAGATACTCCAGGCCAGGTGCAGTGGCTCACGCCTGTAATCCCAGCACTTTGGAGGACCAAGGCAGGTGGATCATGAGGTCAACAGATCGAGACCATCCTGGCCAACATGGTGAAAACCCCTCTCTACTAAAAATACAAAAATGAGCTGGGTGTGGTGGTGTGTGCCTGTGATCCCAGCTACTTGGGAGGCTGAGGCAGAAGAATCACTTGAACCCGGGAGGCAGAGGTTGCAGTGAGCTGAGATTGTACCATTCCACTCCAGACTGGCGGCAAAGCGAAACTCCGTCTCAAAAAACAAAACAAAACAAAAAATAAAAGAAGATAATCCAAACCCAGTAGGGTTAGAACTTTCCATGTTCTAAGATATGATAGGTTTATTATGAGACTGGGGACAGTGATGTAACTATGTGTTTCAAATATTTCTATGGTGTGATCCTCATGCCTAAGTCTACATTTTTTTGAGACTGAGTCTTGCTCTGTCCCCCAGGCTGGAGTGCATTACCTACAAATTCAGTCATGTTTCCCTGCACCAAGAGAGGGTTTTTTTTTCCTTTAATATTTGATGCTTCCTCTATTCTTTAGATGAGAACACTTCTAAGGTGCCTTTCCATAGTTTCTTATCTCATTTTGTCTTCTTCCATTCTTCCCAGTTTGTTATACTTCTAAGATCCTCCCAAAGACAGGGAAATCAGGACTGGGCAATTGCTGCCAACGATTTAATTTCATTGCCTCATTTTCTCTTCAGTCAGAGACGACTAACAATATTTGCTCAACCTTAGAATGTTCCCTGAGGCTACAATGAGTTTATAAACGTTGAGGGCTTTAAATAAAGAGCATTTTACAAATGGTTATTTTGGTCTCTAAGACGCTGTGCTCAAACTTTCATGTGTCTAAGGATCATTTAGTATGCTTATTCCAAATGCAGATAAACGGCCGATTTTAGACACTTTGAGTTGCTCAAGAAATGCAGGTACACAGGCTGATTGAGGTCAGAGGCAGAGGTCAAGGAATCTGCATTTTAAATAAGCATTCCAGGTAATGTCTATGTGGTAGAGGGGAAAAAAAAATCTTAACCACATACAATTAAAGAAGTAGGGGGAAACCCACATCATGTTTCTTGCCAAGACTGTCTTTTCTTTCCACCCATTCTTTCTCTTTTATGATTCAGTCAATGTATGGTCTTTCCTCCCTTTGTGTCTGGCATCTGCATTTTCTTAGCGTAGTTAGAGAGACAGCTCAGTTTAATGTGCTGAGATGGAGCAGGGAAAAGGAGGAGGGATGTGGGTGGAGAAAGCCTAGATCAGTGTTTAGCTATTCTACTGCAGACTGTTGTCAGGCTGGTTCTAGCCGGCTGGCTCCAGGAGAGGAAGCAGTGGGGAGAGCTAGATTTACTGCAGCTGCCGCTACTGTTCCTTATTTGCTAGTGAAGGTTCTGACATTAGACACCAACCACCTTTTCTCCAGTCACATGAATTTTGCAGTAATAATGTTAGATATTTCACAAAGAACACTATTTTAGGTCCTCAGGATAACCATCTCAAAGATGAAATTCTTGTTTACAATTCTCTTTACTACTTCGAGGCCGTTAGTTTTGAGCAGATCCCCGCTAGTTGCCTTGTCTTCAAACTCAGGGGGAAATGATTTGCAACAGATCATGTGTACAGGGCACTTAAAGGTTTTTGCTTGACCTGCAATAGACAAACCATTTATTGTTATTTCATTTGTAAATTATGTTTTTCTGACTGATGTAGATGTATACCTATGTACTCAAGTAGAATCAGAGACATGGGGTTGACTGGACCTGGGTAACTCTGTTAGGGGAGATTTTGTTTTCGTTAAACCCTCACTTTTATAGGCCTTAACCCCAGTATCTTCATATTATCCCACCAAAAACTTTAAAATGCTTTGTATTGCAATTTTTTTTCTTTCTTTCTTTTGAGATGGAGTCTCGTTCTGTCGCCCAGGCTGGAGTACAGTGGCACTATCTCAGCTCACGGCAACCTCTGCCTCCCAGGTTCAAGTGATTCTCCTGCCTCAGCCTCCTGAGTAGGTGGGATTTCAGGTGCCCACCACCACGCCCAGCTAATTTTTGTATTTTTAATATAGATGGGGTTTCACCATGTTAGACCAGGCTGGTCTTGAACTCCTGACCTTAGGTGATCCGCCCACCTCAGCCTCCCAAAATGCTAGGATTACATGCATGAGCCACCACACCTGGCCTGTACTGAAAATTTAGTTATATTCTAATCAGCTAATCCGACCGACTAGCTGAAATGGCTAGATAACGTGTATTTCAGCACAACCAAATAGTTAATTCTAACATCTCTGTTCTATAAACTTGGTCTTTACCCTGTCTGTGTATTAAAATCCCCTGGAGGGCTCTGAAAAAATATTGGTGCCTGGACGCCAATGCTGATTTAATCAGTTTTTGGAAGCTCTCCTGTTGATTCTATTTTCTTTTTTAAAAAATAGAGATAGGGGCCAGGTGAGGTGGCTCATGCCTACAATCCCAGCACTTTGGGAGATTCAGGTGAGCGGATCACTTGAGGTCAGGAGTTCAAGGTCAGCCTGGCCAACATGGTGAAACCCCAAGTTTCTACTAAAAATACAAAAATTAGCTGGGTGCCTGTAATCCCAGCTGATCAGGAGGCTGAGGCAGGAGAATCACTTGAACCTGGGAGGTGGAGGTTGCAGTGAGCCGAGATCTTGCCACTGTACTCCAGCCAGGGTGACAGAGCGAGACTCCGTCTCAAAAAAGCAAAACAAAACAAAACAAAAAACAATAAACATAGAGACAGCCTATCCCCGTGTTGCCCAGGCTGGTCTTGGACTCCTGTACTCAAGCGATCCTCTTGTCTCAGCCTCCAAAAGTGTTGGAATTACAGGTGTGAGCCATCACACCCGGCCTCCTGTTGATTTTTTTTTTTTTTTTTTTTGAGACAGAGTACCGATCTGTTGCCCAGGCTGGAGTGCAGTGGCCCGATGTTGGCTCGCTGCAACTTCTACCCCCAGGTTCAAGCGATTCTCCCACTTCAGCCTCCCCAGTAGCTGGGATTACAGGCACCTGCCACCACGCCCGGCTAATTTTTGTATTTTTAGTAGAGACAGAGTTTCACCATGTGGGCCAGGCTGGTCTCAAACTCCTGACCTCAGGTGATCCACCTGCCTCGGCCTCCCAAAGTGCTGGAATTACAGGCATGAGCCACCCTGTCCGGTCCCTCCTGTTGATTCTCATGTGTTTAGGAATAAGAGCAAAAATCTGGAAGTGTTTTGGCGCAGGCAAAGGATGAACCCTAATTTCATCTCAAAGACATTACTCATCCAGAGTTGTTCTCACACTCATAGGGATATGCAGTAAATATGACTATTTATATGATTATCACACATATCTGAACATTGTATAATTTCTCTTTGCTATTTGACTGTTTTGGTATCAATTAGTCTTGAATAATAATAGCTAACATTCATTGAGACTTAGTATGTTATGCATTATGTTTGAGTTACCTCATTCATCCTTCTATCTTAATAAAGTGGTGCTAATATGATCTTCATTTTATTGATGAGAAAACTGAGGTTTATGGAAGTTAAGCAACGATCTCATGCTGCTAGTAAATACAGCTAGGATTTCAAATCAGATTGATCTGACTCCAGACATGCTAGGTTCCTTACAGTATGTCTTCCCAGGGGATTCAACTGACCCCCGCCCCCCGCCCCCGAACTTCCTAAAAAATATTAATTCACTAGTTAAAAATGAGTTGTGCATGATTATGCCAAGAACTACTTACAGTATTTTTGAGCAAGTGTTGCTACCCAAAGGAGATGTGAGTCCATAGCTGCCTAAACATATCAACCATGAATGCTCAAAGATTATGACTGAATATACGTACAGCCTTTCTGAACCTTGGGTTTCCAATATGGAAATGGTATAAATAATTTTTGCCCCCTTATTACTTCATACAAAAAGTATGATGTATGAATTTGATCATTACGTAAACATTATCTTAACAATATCACGATAATGGTAATCTGTTTAAGCCTTACCATTGGCTTTGTTTTTATAAATACCCTCCTGAGCTTTGTTTTACTCCCTGTTAGCTTAAGTCAAAAGCAACGTTGTTATATACATGAGAATATCTCAGAATGTGTATGGCACACAGTAGCAATACATTGAATAACAACTTTTTTTCGAGACAGAGTTTCGCTCTTGTTGCTCAGGCTAGAGTGCAATGGCATGATCTCAGCCTGAAACCTCCACCTCCTAGGTTCAAGTGATTCTCCTGCCTCAGCCTCCCGAGTAGGTGGGATTACAGGCATGCGCCATCACGCCTGGCTAATTTTGTATGTTTAGTAGAGACAAGGTTTCTCTATGTTGGTCAGGCTGGTCTCAAACTCCCGACCTCAGGTGATCCACCTGCCTCAGCCTCCCAAAGTGCTGGGATTACAGGTGTAAGCCACTGTGCCTGGCCCTGAATAACAACTTCTAAGTGTTAATAGTCAAGTGAGTTAATAGTCATACTTCCTATCCACAGTTTCACCAGTACAACCCACTTTTTCTGGAGATGCACAGTTACCACAAATTGGATTCCTTAAGAGTGGGACTGAAGAAATAGCTTAAATATTATTATTGATCCTCTGTACAATTTTTTCCCTGTGTCAATTTCACTATGTCTATTTTGCCAGATTTTCAGTGTTAGTCTCTCTGTGCTCAAGCTTTCCTTGATCACAAAATGCTTCTCTTGGTTTTTGAGTTGAATATACTTTTATGTCCCAGGGGGCTGAATATCAGAGTGGAAGTAAATAGCAACATTTTAGTTCTGTAGACCTTATCCCCTTCGTTCTCAAGATAGTGTATCTATCTTATAGGGCGTTTGTTCCTCTAAATTTTGTAAAACTAGACGCCTATCCTAGGTTACTCACTGATGTAACATTACAATAACACTAAACACTTTGGACAGCACTTGATCTGTGTCAGGTGTTAAATATTATATACTTATTAACTCATTTACTCCTATGACAACTCCATGAAGTAGGTAACTATTTTTATCCTCACTTTTACAGCTCATCAGATAAAGATACAGAGAGGTTAAGTTACTGCAGAGGATCACATGGGTAGCAGAACCATAAATCCAATCTGGGCCATCTGGATCCAGAAGTTACCATCCCGGGTTATGCTACATCTCTTAAAGGACTCTCAAGACGCTGAAATAAATTTGTCAAAATTTCGTTAAAAGCAGAAAATGAAATTATATTGGCGATTGAGAGTGGAGTAGTGAAAAGTTGTTGGCTGAGGTCACTGAGACAGGGCTGAGACCAACAAGAAGGCAAACTGGTGAGCACACTACTCTACCTCACACCTGGTGTCTCTGGTGACTGACATTATTTGGAAGTGAATCTTCCATGTAAACCTGGAGGTCGTCGGTCGCCCTTGGTGTTTTTTTTTTTTCCTTAAGAAAAAGGAATAGCGTAGTTGAACATTCATATTCTTAGCCTCCTTTGGGCTATAATTTTATTTTTTATACATAGTTTTAGAATTTACAAAATGCTCTTAAAATATCTCATTTCATTCTCACAACGACTCCGGACTGTACTTTTATCTTTTCACAACAAAGGCTCTGAGGAAGCGTAGCAACTAACTTGTCCAAGGTTTACGCTGGTTTCTAGGGGGCAGAGCTGGCGCTATCCACCCCGCCTGTATCTCCAAACCCGCTTCAGCCAGGAAATTTATCATGTGGTTTTAAATTTGCCTCTCAATATACAGAGATATTGTCTTTAGTCCGGTCACGGATAAAGACCTTCTAGGTATGAATGATCTTTGTTTCCATATCTTTGCCTACCGGAGGGAGGAACCACCGTAAGCGGGGACTCCGGGCGGCGGCCGGCGGAAGGGCTGGGCGGGAGGCGTGGGGATGCGGACAGGACCCTGCGCCCGAGGGGCTCGGGGGCTCGGGGGCTCGCGTCGTGGCTCCAGGCGCAGACATAAGGGGCCTGAGCAGGGAATGTGAGGGCGGGGAGGGCGTACAACGGAAGGGACTAATCTCGCGGTTTCGAGTTGGGAACAAACCTCGCCCCCACCCCCCATCCGTTTCCCTTTCTCAGTGAAGACGGTTTGGGGGCGGGTGGGGAGGCGCGTCCTCGGAGCGCCCTCGCGCTCCCTGCGCGCGATCCATCGCCTCTCTTCCCCCGAGGCCAGCGATGGCTCCGGTGCGGGCTAGGAGCTGGGAGGGCGGGTCTCCACGCAGGTGTCAGATCCGCTCGGCAGTGCTCGGCGCGCTGGCCCGGCCCCCAGCTCCTCGGGCCGCCGCCCCCCGCCCGCCGCGCCGCCGCGCCGCCGCGCCAGGAGGGCGGGGCCCGGGCGCGCGCCGGTCCTCTGCAGGCGGGCGGGCGGCGCTCGGTCTCGGGGAGCGGGGCGGTCTCCGCCGGCGTCGCGCGCGCTGTGTGTGAGCGGGGTCGCGCGCGCGCGCGCGGCAGGCGAGTGAGGGAACGAGGAGCGGCCGGGTGTGAGTGTGTGGGAGTGAGAGTGTGTGGGAGTGGGGTGAGGGAGAGGCTGACGGGCCGCGAGGCTGTGAGAAACTGGGCGAGTGTGCGAGGACGCCCGGCCTGGCTGCGGGAGCCGCGGTCGGCGGAGGAGAAAGGAGGCGGCTCCCGGTATCCCGACCCCCTCCCCCTCCTCTCCTTCCCCTCACTTCCAGCCGCCCGGCGGCCCGCGCTTCCTCGAAGGCCCCAGCCCGGCTCCGTCTGCCGAGAGCGAGGGAGGAGCCCCCGAGCCAGGTGAGCGGTACGACCGCTGCTGCCCCCGGGTGTAGAGCAGTGAGGCGAAGGCGCGCCCTCCCGAGTGGGCGAGTTCAGCGGAATGGATCCCCCCACTGGCGGGGGCTGGGCCGGGGAGGGGACGGGGCTAGTGGAGGCCGGTGGTCGCCGCTCCGCGGAGTCGGTGGGGAGCGAGGCGGGGCCCGGCCTTCGCGCGTGTGCCGGGAGGCGCCGGCCCGTGGCGTGTGCGTGAGACTGGGCGAGCCGTGTCTTGGGGGCGGCGACCTCGGGCGTGTAAGGAGTGTGGTGTCCCCGCCGGCGAGGGGGTGTGGTAACCCCGGGAACGCCGGCTGGAGTCGGACCCGCGGGCTGCCGATGTGTCCTCGGCATTGCGGCGACGACCCCCCCCCCACACACACCCGCCCCTCATTCCCACAAATTCTATGGAGCGACCGCGGGAGGAGGATCGTGTGTTGCGGTCCCGCAGCTCCTGTTTTCGATTCCACGTTTTCCTCCTTACGTGTAAATTTTAGAGTGTGACAGTCATTCCACGTTTTCCGTTGACAGTCCTCTGAATGAGACGGGGATGACCAAATAATTGCTTGTCTAGTTTTGATTCTTTAAAAATTTGAGGATGATGTACATATTACACTCCTCACCCCCCACCAAAAACAAAAAAAAGCCCAAACCCAGAGTGGTAATCATTTCAATCTGCCCTTGATATATCGTTATCTCTGATCACACATTTGTAATTCCACTCTTTTATTCCATTTGTGTTTGCGAATAGCGATGGGGTGGTAATTCTGTTCTGTGAGTGGGGTTGTTACACTAACCGTGCTCAATGCAACTGCTATGTAAATTCTTTCAGTATGCTGTCATTTTCCCATTAGTTATATATATTGTTACCACATCTTTGTGGAGTTAGGCTCAACTCTAAATCGGTATAGAAAGTATATGGGCAGCCTACTATGAAGATTTTTCTTTTTTTGTGGGCTTGATATGTTCATTATATGTATGAGTGTTCTTAACTATAACCATTTAAATTTAAATGTTTTAAAGTCTCAGTTTTGTTACTTTCACAACATTGGGTAGCTTAAAGGTCATTTCTATTTTAAAAAATGATTTCTTAAAAGCAATTATCAGAATACTTTTAAGATATTCATTTGGAATAAAACACTCTGAAATTCCAGTCGTGGAGATTTAACACGTATTTCCTAAATTTTAGTATGTAAACCTCTAATTTTAAAAGTAATCATAGTTAAATTTCTTTTCCAATGGTTACTGTTTTATTTGGTTAGTGTGTCAAAGGGGAGGAGACCTATTTTGTCTTGAGATAATCCTATTTTATTCCTTTCTATCTTAGTTATTGCTGTTAATTTCTTTCTTTCATGTCATTGATTTAGTTGTTTAGTTTGGCAACATGGCTGTTGATGTTTTTTATCTTTCTCTGTCTCCCTTTTTTCTCTCTTGTCTTCTCTTACCCCTACCAGGTGCTGGAGTCCGCTTGTCAGGGAGGGGGGCAGTCTGTGATTCTGAGAACAGAGCCAAGAAGGGGAACAGCAAATTGTCACATAGAATCCTCCACTCAGTCAAGAGCCGCTTTTCTCTTCCTGCCTTGCCCCCCGCAGGGGGTAAGGAACCGAGCATTTGACCTTTAGCCCATTGGCTACCAGCTAAAATTCTACTTTCTTAGTTTCTAGTGGATAGCTTTCTTATTTTGCCCATGGTTCCTTAGCGTCCCTATTTAATACACTTTTGTCAGTAGTAGCATCTAGGAGTAGCAGGGAGAGTAACAAGAAATTAGCCCCTTCTTTTTTCCCTTCTCATTCAGGCCCCTTTTCCTCTCCAGAGGGAAATTACCAGTAAACTCTTCTAAATCTTCCACCCCTTCTCAGTCATACTGTGAAGAAACACACTACAGTGGACATTATTTGACCAGTGAACACGAACCCAGCTTCAGGCATTGGTTTGTTGTGGCACATGGAGAAACATCTCTTTTAAAATATCTCCCAATTACCCTTTTCACCATTTGTATCCACCTGGGATTTGCTGCTGGGGTAAGTCACTAGATGTATTTCTCAAAGCTCCCCTCTCTATGAGCTGAAAGACTGACCAACCATGGACACTGGTAGGGGCTGGGGAAAGGGGACAGAGCAGAGCCAGTTGTTCCACGCTTTGGGAAGCAGGAGTAGCTTTTATCATCTTCCTCTGGGGAGCAGGCCTAGAGACATAAACTGAGTGAAAATGGGTGGAGGAAGAACTTCTGTACCCACGAACCACATGTGAAGAGAGAGAACCAAACATAAAGTAAGGAGGGTGAGTGTTATTGTATGTTGCTTGCTGACAGCTGTTTTGGGGGCACTTTAGTGATATACATTCATAGAAAGACTTTGTTTTATGGCAGATTAGTTGACAAAGTATTCTGCAAGTGGGATTAAGTCACAAGCATATGAGAAAAGAGCCTCTAGAGATTGTAATTACGTGGCGTGGTGCAGTGGCTCACACCTGTAATCCCAGCACCTTGGGAGGCTGAGGCAGGTGAATCACTTGAGGTCGGGAGTTCGAAACCAGCCTGGCCAATATGGTGAAACCCCGTCTCTGTGAAAAATATAAAAATTAGCTGGGCATGGTGACGCATGCCTGTAGTCACAGCTACTTGGGAGGCTGAGGCACAAGAATCGCTTGAACCTGGGAGGTGGAGTTTGTGGTGAGTCAAAATTTTACCACTGCACTCCAGCCTGGGCAATAGAGCAAGACTCTATCTCAAAAAAAGAAAACAGAAAAAAGGAAATTGTAATATATTATTAGAATCTGAGGGAAGAGGAGAGTGTGATAGTGAAAAAAGTATTTTTAAATGTTAGCTGTGCTGATATGTGCGGTTGTTTCAAGAGAGGTTGAGTAGGGAGATTACGTACAGATGTTGGAAATTGTCTCTTAATTGTCTCTTGGAATTTTCTGCTTGTCATATTAGGGATTGTTAAGAAATAAGATAGTACCTCCAAAAGTATCTGTACGTAATACATTTTAGATTTTTATGCCATATGTATCCGTGTACATGTTAGATTTGCAGGAAAGCAATGACTCTCTGGCTTCATGGTAACTAATGCCATGGTGTTTTTTGTTTTTTGTTTTTGAGACGGGGTCTCACTCTGTGGCCCAGGCAGGAGTGCAGTGGCCGGATCTCAGCTCACTGCAAGCTCCGCCTCCTGGGTTCACGCCATTCTCCTGCCTCAGCCTCCCGAGTAGCTGGGACTACAGGCGCCCGCCACCTCGCCCAGCTAGTTTTTTGTATTTTTTAGTAGAGACGGGGTTTCACCTTGTTAGCCAGGATGGTCTCAATCTCCTGACCTCGTGATCTGCCCGTCTCGGCCTCCCAAAGTGCTGGGATTATAGGCTTGAGCCACCGTGCCCGGCCTGCCATGGTGTTATTTTTAATGTTTTCTTTTCCAGTGTGTTTTTTTCCCCTCTCAAAATTGGCTTGGAGGACAAAAGCCACAGAGCTAGCCAGCTCTACTCCTCTAGAGGCTGGTCTGCATGGAACCCATCTGTTTATATCTTTTTTCCTTCTTTCTGAAATTATGTTTTTGTTTTTTCTTCTAACTTTGTTAACAAAGCTAATTATTTCTGGATCAGTTATATGATCAAAATGGGAAGTAAGCACACGCTTGATCTCCTTTTTTTTTTTTTTAAGAGAACCCGAAAACATTAATTAGGAATTTTGGATAGCTACATTTAGATCTTATGGGGGCCAGGTGCGGTGGCTCACACCTGTAATCCCAGCACTTTGGGAGGCCAAGGCAGGTGAATCACTTGAGGTCAGGGGTTTGAGACCAGCCTGACCAAAATGGCAAAACCCCATCTCTACTAAAAATACAAAAATTAGCCAGGTGTGGTAGTGCACGCCTGTAATCTCAGCTACTCTGGGGGCTGAGGCAGGAGAGTTGCGTGAACCCTGGAGGCAGAGGTTGCAGTGAGCTTAGATTGCGCCACTGCACTCAAGTCTGAGTGAAAGAGCAAGACTCCACCTCAAAAAAAAAAAAAAATCTTATGGGGACTCTCATTTGGTATTTAATATTAAAATAGCTATGATTTTTTGATACTCTTACAACTTGATAAAGCAGATTATTAAAATATGTTCTATTCCATGACTTCTCAGTGTTACATATCAGGTTATGCATTTCCCATTGGGGGTAACATCAGGGAATAAAATAGTTATGGGTTCTTTCTTCATGGAGTTTACAGACTAATTTTGGTAATCTCTGTATTTTTTATCTGTCTGTTATCCGAGCCGTGTCTGAAGGAGTCTACTGGATTCTTAGGAAATGTGTACTAATTTGTGAATTGATGAGCTGGCAAAACAAAAATCTGCTTAAACATTTACATGCCTGATTAATTTTAATACCTTTTATTTCAAAAGTGTATATCAAGTTGTGACAAAGAAGATTCAAACCTGTTCCTTTCTTAAATGCTTTTATTCTGTATTCAGCTTCTTACATTTCCTTTTTTTCCTTTTGATACTAGCTTTTGGCCTCATGTTCCTATAAATTTAGAAATAAGATCTCTAAAATGGAATATAGAATTGCTATATAAGATCAGACCATTTCTTACTGTGCTCTCCAATTTTGAGGAGTATTTGAATTTTTCCTACTTTATCAGAAAACTGTATTTGGAAAAGTCAGGCAGGTTTGCCCAAATAGCAACCTTGGAATTCTTCCCTGAGGCTTTGGAGTTCTCAGTTGTTAGTTTATTCCTTTGACATGTGATTTAGTTAGCCATATCTGTAAAGCCTTGGGCTTGAGAGTAAATGAATAGCTTTCTAACTCCTTTTTCAAAGTAATATCTGGGAAGAAAATTTAGACAGAAGGCCAGACATTTATCATGTTAAATATGAAACTTTGGGACTTTGAACTGTACTGTGCATTAAACCTAGGAACTGTTTTCTGTACCATGTTCCAGAAATAACTTGATGTAAGTTTCTTCTGTTAAGTGAAATCATTAGAAATGTTTGGAGGCTGGGCATGGTGGCTCATGCCTGTAATCCTAACACTTTGTGGGTGGATCACCTAAGGCCAGGAGTTCGAGACCAGCCTGGCCAACATGGTGAAAACCCATGTCTACTAAAAATACAAAAATTAGCCGGGCGTAGTGGCACATGCCTGTAATCCCAGCTACTTGGGAGGCTGAGGCAGAATTGTTTGAACCCAGCAGGCGGAGGTTGCAGTGAGCCAAGATTGCGCCACTATGCTCCAGCCTGGGCAACAGAACGAGACTCCGTCTCAAAAAAAAAAAAAAGAAAAAGAAAAAGAGAAATGTTGTTTGGATTCCAGAGAAACTTTTTTTTTTTTTTTTTTTAAAGGCAGGGTTTTGATTTGTCACCCAGGCTGAAGTAGAGTAGTATGTGATCATAGCTCACTGCAGCCTTGAACTTCTAGACTCAAGTGAACACCCTGCCTCAGCCTCCTTAGTAGCTGAGACCATAGGCCTGTGCCAACATACCCAGCTAATTTTTTTTTTTTTTTTCACTTTTTGTGGAGATGAGACCCCGCTATGTTGCCCAGGCTAGTGTTGAACTCCTGTCCTCCTACCTCAGCTTCCTAAAGTGTTTATTTTTTGTAGAGATGAGGTCCTACTGTGTTGCCCAGGCTGGGCTCAAACTCCTGGCCTCAAGCAGTCCTTTTGCTTCAGACTCCCAAAGTACTAGGATTACAGGTGTGAGTCACTGTGCCTGGCCCCTACCACTTTCTAATTGTGACTTTAAACAAGTTATCTAACCTCTCTGCTAAAACAGCGTCTCTGCCAAATGAAGACCATAACACACTGCAGAGGGATGGTTGTGAGGATTAAATGATAAAAATAAACCATCTCATATTGTGTTTGGTACATATAATTACTCAGTATGTGAATTTATTTTCTTTATCCAAATTAGCTTTGATGGTTGTGATTTCTTTGTAGAAAAAAAAACAGAGAGAAATAGAAAATCTTGATTCCAGTCTTGGGTGTATTATTGTGATATCTTGGGCTGGTCTTTCTTTAAATTGGGATGATAGAAACCTGTGTTCCTCACATTATTATATACAGATTAAGTGATAAAATATATGTAGAAAGTGCTTTATAGGTCAGATGTGGTGGCTCACGCCTGTAATCCCAACACTTTGAGAGGCTGAGGCAGGTGGATCATTTGGGGTCAGGAGTTTGAGACCAGCCTGAGCAACATGAAGAAACCCTGTCTCTACCAAAAAATACAAAAAATAGCTGGGTGTAGCGGTGCGTGCCTGTGGTCCCAGCTATCAGGAGGCTGAGGTGGGAGAATCACTTGAACCCATGAGGCGGAGGTTGCAGTAAGCCGAGATCACACCATCGCTCTCCAACCTGGGTGTCAGAGTAAGACCCTGTCTCAAAAAAAAAAAAAAGATTTGGTAAGGAAAATGGCGTTTTATAAACTCACATCACCTAAACATGCGTATTTGTTGAACATGCTTTCAATCATGACTTAAACTGTAAAAGAGAAATTGTCTTTATAAGAAATAGAACTGTTTAAACACAGACTTTAAGAATTCATCTTATAGCACTGGCAGACCCCAGTTTTTAAAAATAAACCTTAATTATATACTATGATAATGACTTAGGTACAAATGTTAGCACATCTGTTAAGTTTTCCCTGAGTCCTTAAAGTCATTCTTCCAGAGGATGTGTTACTTAACGAATGCATTAACTCCTGAGCCATGGCCTATGCCTATAATCCCAGCTATTCGGGAGACTGAGGCAGGAGAATTTTGCTTGAGGCCAGGAGTTTGAGACCAGCCTGGGCAACAGTGAGAACCTGCCTCTTAAAAAAAGAAGAAAAAATTAACGGGACATGGTGGTACATACCTGTAGTCTCAGCTACTTGGGAGGCTGAGGTGGGAGGATTATTTGAGCCCAAGATTGGAGGCTGCAATTGTGTCACTGCAGGCTTGGTGCAGAGCAAGACCTCATCTCTAAAACACACACACACACACACACACACACACAAAACCATTTGAACTCAGAGTTTACTAAATAGGTAAGTGTTTGGGGTATATATTCCAAACAACAGGAAACATGAAAAAGTATAATGTGTTTAGAAAATTGGAAGCGACAGAGGGCAGATTTATTTGGAGGCTTTTATAATAGTCCAAGTGTCATAAGTTGAATATACTGGAGATAACAGTAAAGTGGGCCAGGCATGGTGGCTCATACCTGTAATCCTAGCACTTTCGGAGGCCAAGGCAGGAGGATCACTTGAGGTCAGGAGTTCAAGACCAGCCTTGCCAACATGGCGAAACCCAGTCTCTATTAAAAATACAAAAATTAGCTGGGTGTGGGGGCACACGCCTGTAGTCCCAGCTAATCAGGAGGCTGAGGCGGGAGAATTGCTTGAATCTGGGAGGCAGAGATTGCAGTGAGCCAGGATCCCATCACTGTACTCCAGCCTAGGTGACAGATTGAGACGCCATCTCAAAAAAAAAAAAAAAAAGTAAAGTGCAGGTGATTTTAATATTTAGAAGATAGAATTAACTTAGTGTAAACAGTGAAAGAAGGATGGAAATGAAAATTGATGCCCAGTTTTCTGAATTGAGTGCCTTAGTAAGAATAGGTATATCAGTCAGGGTTCTCCAGAGAAATAGACTTAATAAGATATATATATATATATATATTTATGTATTTTTTAAAATTATAAATGTATTTTAAGCGGTTGGCTCATGTGATTGCGGAGTTGCTAAGTTCAAAATCTGTAGAGTAAGCAGCAGTCTGTAAACTTGGACAGGGCTTGGTGTTGCAGTCTTGGGTCTGAAATTTTTGGGCAGGACAGCAAACTGGCAACTCGGGTAGCATTTCTGTGAGTCTATAAGTCCTGAGTCTTTTTTTTTTTTTTTAAATTTATTTATTATTATTATACTTTAAGTTGTAGGGTACATGTGCACAACTTGCAGGTTTGTTACATATGTATACTTGTGCCATGTTGGTCTGCTGCACCCATCAACTCGTCATTTACATCAGGTATAACTCCCAATGCAATCCCTCCCCACTCCCCCCTCCCCATGATAGGCCCCGGTGTGTGATGTTCCCCTTCCTGAGTCCAAGTGATCTCATTGTTCAGTTCCCACCTATGAGTGAGAACATGCGGTGTTTGGTTTTCTGTTCTTGTGATAGTTTGCTAAGAATGATGGTTTCCAGCTGCATCCATGTCCCTACAAAGGACGCAAACTCATCCTTTTTTATGGCTGCATAGTATTCCATGGTGTATATGTGCCACATTTTCTTAATCCAATCTGTCACTGATGGACATTTGGGTTGATTCCTGGAAAACAGTATGGCGATTCCTCAAGGATCTAGAACTAGATGTACCATATGACCCAGCCATCCCATTACTGGGGATATACCCAAAGGATTATAAATTATGCTGCTATAAAGACACATGCACACGTATGTTTATTGCAGCACTATTCACAATAGCAAAGACTTGGAATCAAGTCCTGAGTCTTGAGGAAGAGTTCTTCCTCAGTTTTTGCTTTTTAGCAAGACCTTCAACTGATTGGATGTAGCCCCTCCTCATTATGGAGGGTAATTTCCTTTACTTAAAGTCAGCTGATTAGATGCTAATCAATATGCAAAATACCTTCAGCAATGTGTAGACTATTTTTTGCCCAAACAGCTTGGAACCATTGCCTCACCAGGTTGACATAAAATTTAATGATCACAATGGGGAATATAGGTGCTGAAATATTTCTGTGAATAAAAATACATTCTCTGTTTTGTGTTTTGTTTTTGAGATGGAGTTTTGCCCTTGTCACCCAGGCTGGAGAGCAATGATGCAATCTCAGCTCACTGCAACCTCGCCTTCTGGGTTCAAGTGACTCCTCTTCCTCAGCCTCCCAAGTAGCTGGGATTACAGGAGCCCACCACCATGCCTAGCTAATTTTTGTATTTTTAGTAGAGACGGTGTTTCACCAGGTTGGCCAGGCTGGTCTCAAACTCCTGACCTCAGGTGATCTACCCACCTCGGCCTCCCAAAGTGCTGAGATTACAAGTGTGAGCCACCGTGCCTGGCTTTTTTTTTTTGGACTGAGTTTCGCTCCTGTCATCCAGGCTGGAGTGCAATGGCACAATCTTGGTTCACTGCAACCTTAGCCTCCTGAGCAGCTGGGACTACAGGTGTGCACCACTACGTCCGGCTAATTTTTTTGTATTTTTAATAGAGACAGGGTTTCACTATTTTGGCCAGGCTAGTCTCAAACTCCTGACCTCAGGTGATCCTGCCCACCTCAGCCTTCCAAAGTGCTGGGATTATAGGCGTGAACCACTGTGCCCGTCTTTTTTTTTTTTTTTTTTTTTAACATGCTCAACTGAGGCAACAGTGGGTGGCGTTTAGTTAGGTATGCCCAGGAGGCCCATTGAAATGGATTCTGAAATTTAGTTGAGAAAGAAATATCTAGTGGGTCAGTGGTTCTAAAATAATAAAGTTGAAACCCAGCTTTGGATGACATTTCTAGAAAGTGGAAAGCAGAGTTTAAGAGTGAAACTCGGAGGATCATGTACAGAAGGAGAGATGTCAGGAGGAAAGTCACAGAAAAAGAGACTTGACAGCATACCTAAAATTTAATGAGAGAGCATGGAAAAAACAACATTCAGTGTGCTTTTTCCTGTTCTTTCAGCAACACCAATCAACACAGAAGATCCATTGATGGAGATTTCTCCTCACCAACAATCATTTCTGCTACGGACACCAGCTAGGTGTCCTTTAATTCATTTCTGACACTCTCCCACAGGTTGAGTGCTCCCACAGGTTAACTGCTCAGTCCCCAAAACTACCCTCTACCATGCCCCCCACCAGTACAGGCCTGTGGACTTCAGCCAGAAGGCTGACTGGCTTTAAGTTGGAGTTCCCACCAACCCTGTCTTTGGGTTTAATTTGCTAGAGCAGTTTACATAACTCAGGGAAACGTGTTTACGTGTATATTATAAAGGATACAGATGAAAAGGTGCATAGGGCAAGGTATGGAAGAGGGCCAGGGAGTGTCTATGGTCTTCCTAGGTGTGTCACCCTCCAGGATCTGCTATGTGTTCAGCTATCTGGAAGCATTTTGAGCCCAATCCTTTTGGATTTTTTTTGGAGACTTCATTACATAGGCATGATTCGTTAAACCACTGGCCACTGGTGATCAACTTGACTGTCAGCCCATCTCCTCTCTCCAGAGGTTAGGGGATGAGACTGAAGGTTCCAACCCTCTAATCATGACTTGGTCTTTCTGGTGACCAACCCCCATACTAAAGCTGCCTAGGGGCTGCCAGCCATCAATTATTAGCATACAGAAAGACATCATTTTGGAGATTCTTATGATTTTAGGAGTTGTATGCCAGGAAACAGGGTTGAAGACCAAATACATGTTTTGTAATATCACATTTTTGAGAGACACAAATTTGTTATTTTTTTCCACAAACCTGATTCAGCTCCTGTGATTCCTATCCTAGAGTGGATAGTGTTGAAAACAAGTTTTGAGTAGTATAGTTTTTTATCCTATGTACAGTCTTTCCTGAAGCATGTCTGTATTAACTGACAAATGGAATAAATGCTATTAAAATTCTATTGTGTGTTACAAAAGACTTCTATACAGATTCTATTGTGTGTTACAATAGAGTTCTATACAGATTCTATTTTATATTAGTATATGTATTTTTTCCCTTTAGCTTTATTTTTCTTCAGTAGTTGGAATTTTGAGCTCATATGTTAATAGATTTTCTTAGTAGTAAGAGGTACCTTAATATCTTCAGATGGTAGGTTGTGATTTTTTGCTTTTTCTGTGCTAGAAGAAATACCTTTGGGAAGGGTCCTCACAAGAAAGATGAGAGGGTGAGAAATGATCTTTGATTTTAACTTTTTTTCTCTTATTCTATGATGTAATAGAAATCTTTTATGCTCTCATTTGTCCTCTGTTGACACAACCTGTTGAATAGGTTGACACATCCTTTTGGAAACTCTCAATATTTGTAATGTATTTTGAGATTTCGACTCTAAACATTGAACTTTTCCTTTGTTTATTAAGGAAATTTGATCCAATAGGAAACAACACTTAAGTTTTAGATCCCAGAATGTTGACCTGAAAAAACTTTTAAAGTAGAAAAATTATTCCTTGGGTTGGTCTAATATGGGAACTAAAAGTTGGGAGAAACTAAGTGGTACTTTCTAAACTATTACCTTAGAAAAAATATAGGAAATCTTAAGCAGTGAAACAAATGTCTGTTTATTTTCTATTTCAGAAGATGAATGAAGCATTTTAAGATTCCCATTTGATTAGTTTTGCCTGAGTATTCCAAGATGCAGTGCTGATTTTTGTTGGTATGCTGATCCAGAAGTTTGTGTGGGAAAACTGTATCAAAAACAAATTCTCGTGGTAGAATTTCTCTTTATTTCAAAAAAAGTACTTTTTTCAGTAGTATTTATTTGGCGTCTGATATTTATACATTGTTTTTCTTAATATACTGGAGGGAATAAAGAGAGGATGGGATTGGTTGTCCTGAGCTTACATTCTAAGAGGGGAAATACTATACGGTACTCATCTATATGTGGACGTTTGCAAGTGCTGCATTTATGTTTCACTACTGGAGAATATTTTCTTACAGCTACCCTATTGAGTAACCAAGTTTACTCCTTTAAACTACTAGGAAAAAAGTAACCATTTTATTTTATAGAGGACTCTACTGTCGTTTAAAATAGTGAATATTATCTGAATTTTAAGATTCTGGATCATTAGCAGGACTGTCATTGGTGTACTTTTGAGCTCCTGTGCTATTTAGATTTACTGGAATCCTTTTGACTTCTTGTCAGCATTTCTGTTTTTTTCTGTTTTTCTTTTTTCTTCTTGTCAGCAGATGGGAAAAATAGAAAAGTAGATGTTTTAAAATTCTGTTAAGAAGAGGAAACAGGTGTGCCCAAGGCTAGGTGCGAACCATTGAGGGGCAGAAGCAGGCAGGCACGCCTGGAGCCTCTACCTTTGGGATTGAAGTCTTCACCCAACATTTCTGGCATCTCAGATGTGAATCCAGTTGGAGCAACCCTAAGAAGGCAAGCAGCTGTTGCTGCAGCAGCCCTTGGGGAGGCCCCATCACTTGGGCACGGAGGAAGGCTAGCCGCATGTCCTCTTGTGGGAATGGGAGTGTACCACTGGACAGGTTTCACTTTCCCTGGTTTCACTTTCTGTGGTTTCAGTTACGCCCTGACACAGTACAATAGGATATTTTGAGAGTGGGAGAGACACCGCATTCATGTAACTTTTATTGTAGTATATTGTTATAATTGTTCTATTTTATTATTGTTAATCTCTTACTGTACCTGACATACAAATTATAGATATGTATGTTAAGGAAAAAACATATATATGGTGCAGTACTATCTGCAATTTCAGGCATCCACTGGGGGTCTTGGAATTATCCCCTGTGGATTTGGAGGGACTACTGTACGGGTAATCAGAGGTTTAATGTAGAAAGTGTGTTTTTTGTTTTGTTTTGAGATGGAGCTCTGTTTCTCAGGCTGGAGTACAGTGGCATGGTCTGGGCTCACTGCAACTTCTAGCGATTCTTCTGCCTCAGCCACCTGAGTAACTGGGATTACAAGCACGCACCAGCATACCCGGCTTTTTTTTTTTTTTTTGTATTTTTAGTAGAGATGGAGTCTTAATCATGTCAGCCAGGCTGGTCTTGAACTCCTGACCTCAAGTGATCTGCCCACCTCAGCCTCCCAAAATGAGCTACTGCTCCCCACCAGTTTCTTTCTTTTTTTTTTGAGATGGAGTTTCGCTGTTCCCCCCCCCCCCCCCGGCGATCTCCACTCACTACAACCTCCGCCTCCTGGGTTCAAGCGATTATCCTGCCTCAGCCTCCCAAGTAGCTGGGAATACAGGCACCTGCTACCATGCCTGGCTAATTTTTGTAGTTTTAGTAGAGACGGGGTTTTGCCATATTGGCCAGGCTGGTCTCAAACTCCTGACCGCAAATGATCCGCCCACCTCAGCCTCCCAAAGTTCTGGGGTTACAGGCAGGAGCCATCATGCCTGGCCTAGAAAAACATGTTGACTGGAAGCTCTGTGGCTCTTCAGAGGGGAATATTATTATTTTCTGATTTCAGAATCATTGTAGCCCATGTAATTTCTGATACTGATGTGTCAGCAGCAGAACATTTCTCGTTCCCAATTGCTAGTGACTCTAACCTTCCATCCTGACTGCTATTGGGGCAGCAACTGCCCCACTCAGGTGAAAACCACTGTACAATGAAATTAATCATCAATTGGCAGGGCATGGTGGCTCACAGACGTAACCCCAGCACTTTGGGAGGCCAAAGTGGGAGGATTGGTTGAGGCCAGGAGTTTGAGATCAGTCTGGGTAACGTAGTGAAACCACATCTTTACCTAAAAAATAAAAAATTAGAGACTGGGCCTGTTGGCTCACACCTATAATTCCATCGCTTTGGGCAACACGACAAAAACCCCTATCTACTGAAAAGAGAAAAGTACAAAAATTAGCTGGGCATGGTGGTGGGCATCTGTAATCCCAGCTATTCTGGAGGCTGAGACAGGAGAATTGCTTGAACCCGGGAGACAGAAGCTCCAGTGAGCCAAGATTGCACCACTGCGCTCCAGCCTGGGTGGCACAGCGAGACTCCGTCTCAAGGAAGAAAAAAAAATTAGCCTAATGTGATTTGCTCGTGTCGTCTCAGCTGCTTGGGAGGCAGAGGAGACAGGTAGATCACTTAAGTCCAGGAGTTTGAGGTTGCAGTGAGCCGTGAGCTGTGATTGCACCACTACACTCCAGCCTGGGTGACTGAAACCCTGTCTCAGAAAAAAAAAAAAAAAAAAATCTGCAAATGGGTGAGTTTCAAAAGCCAAGTGTCAGGCCAAGGCACGGACATAGCTTCACAGTGTTGGAAGTCAGTGACAGAGTCTTTCAATAACTACTGATTACAAACATTTTAAGGGCATTTTTACAATTCTTTCATCAAGGGAAGCTGGGGATATTCTATCTACATCAGGTATTCTGGTGTGACTTTTTCTTTTGTGGAGCTTTGCTTTCTGAGTGAGACCTTCCCAAGTGGCCTGGAAGGCCCTGTGTGGCTATAACCTCTTCTTTTAATGAGCGTAGTATCTGTTCGGGTACAGCGTCTGGTCAGGGACACACTGTGGCCTTTCCTGTGATTGTCCACAGGGAAGAGACTGAAATGCAACCCATAAAAAAAGTCCCATCAGGTTGAATTGACAGTGCAGGTTTGCACTGTACCTTTCCCATATGTGGTTAAAATGGAAATCTCTTTTCAAGAAAAGTTTCATAAGAGAAAAATTTATCAGAAACATTGTGTTTAAGGAGGAGAGAGGATAAGGTTTACTGCCTGTAATATGCATGGAATATTCTGCTGTAGGGAAGCCATAGTGTTTATATATTTTTCATTTTAATGAGCCTGGTCCTTATCTTCTTCTGTGTGTGTGTGTGTGTGTGTGTGTGTGTGTGTATGTGTGTGTCGGAATTTCGCTCTTGTTGCCCAGGCTAGAGTGCAATGATCACGCAACGGTTGCGTGATCTCGGCTCACTGCAACCTCCGCCTCCTGGGTTCAAGCAATTCTCCTGCCTCAGCCTCCCGAGTAGCTGGGATTATAGGTGCCTGCCACCAAGCCTGACTAGTTTTTGTGTGTGTGTGTGTGTGTGTATATATATATATATATATATATATATATATATAAAAATTTTTTTTTTTAGGTAGAGATGGGGTTTCATCATGTTGACCAGGCTGGTCTCGAACTTCTGACCTCACTCAGGTGATCCGCCCAGCACTTTGGGAGGCTGAGGCGGGCAGATCACCTGAGGTCAGGAGTTCAAGACCAGCCTGGCCAACATAGTGAAACCCCATCTCTACTAAAAAAAAAAATAAGAAATTAGCTGAGTGTGGTGGCTGGCACATGCTACTTGGGAGGCTGAGACAGGAGAATCACTTGAACCCGGGAAGCAGAGGTTCCAGCAAGTCGAGATCACACCATTGCCCTCTAGCCTGGGTGACAAAAGTGAAACTCCATCTCAAAGTAAATAAATAAGTAAAAATAAAAAGTTGTTAAATATTCAGAACTGCTAACCCTAGAGCATCCGATGTTAAGTTAGCATGGTTCCTTCCTAGTATGTGTGTAAGCTGAGTTACTACCATAATCCGGTTTAGATACCCTGCTTGTTTAACAGAGACTTAAGCCTTTGAGGCAGTGGATTGTGGGGTAGTAGGTTAGTTAAGAGAGAGGTAGGTGGTCAGGTGTGGCAGACATGGCATTTCAAGGTACTTGGGAATGTGTGCTGTTGGCTCTGGTGGTGCCCCTGCCAGCAATGCTCTGCTTTCAAACCGTGTGCACTGTGGAGCAGGCCCTTCTTGCTGGTACCTGGAGGATGGATCATGTCCAACTGCCACTATTCAGGAAGCTGCTGGTCTGTACAGCCTTTCCTTCCTGCAGTCTTTGCCGGGGACCTTTCCTTTTGTGTTAGGTGTGCCGTATTATCTGGAATAATACTTGAATGATACTTGACATTTTGTTTTTTTTGTAAACATTAAAAAAAAAATCTTTTTGTTGCTTGTTTTGAAACTTGTAACTTTTTTATTCTCAGGAAGATGATTTTTAATGTTGCATTGTTCATGATACAAACTCGAAGCAACACTATCTGGAAAAATGTCCTTTTTTAAATTTTGGGAAACAAGCTGCGTTTATTTTTTAAAATTCTATTTATAGAAAGAATAAAAACATTGAGTAAGAGCATGCTGTCCTCTGGCTGAAATAAATGAAATGTAGTGAATGGACCTGGACATTTATTTTGGTTATTGAGAGCCCTTTTTGCTCATTCTCCAAGTATTTATTTTGACTAAAGCTACTGTGTAAATGACTTTGTCATTGAAGCTTACCTAGTAAGATAAGTGCTACTACCTGTTTTTTTTTCTACATACCTATAACAAAACCAAGGAAGAAAATTGAATATAAAGTTAACCACAGATACAAAAATATACTTAAGTGGGGTTTCTAGTGACGGGAAAGATGGAGATGTATTGATGATTGGAATTTCATTTCATATCAAGAACAGAATGTTGAGGGAGGAGATAAAACAAAAAGTCAGTGTTCAGATTAAAGTATATTTCTAGACAATATGTAATATTGGGAAGGGTATTTAAAGTTTCTGCTAAGTGACCAGCTATAGTTATTAAGTTGCAGTGCCAGTTTCCCCAAGGAAAAATGGAGAAATCGTATTTCTGAAGAGGTGGTCAGTTTCCATATTACTAGTGTATAATTTTAGTTTGAATGAAGGGGAAACAAATAATATCTCTACACTTGTTTTTTCTTGTTTATATAATTAGTATATAATCTCAGCATTTATTTGTATGAAATCCAGAAATCAAGTAGATTTCTTGATTTACCTTTTATGTATATTTTCTCTTCCATCTAGGTAGACATTACATCCAAGAGGAAATAATCCAGGCAAGGAAGCACAAGCTAATCAAGATGTGTAGTTCTGTGGCTGCCAAGTTGTGGTTTTTGACAGATCGTCGCATCAGGGAAGACTATCCTCAAAAAGAGATTTTACGAGCGCTGAAGGCCAAATGTTGTGAGGAGGAACTGGACTTTAGGGCTGTGGTGATGGATGAGGTGGTGCTGACAATTGAGCAAGGAAACCTGGGTAGGTCTATACTAAGTAATCTTTTAGATTTTTACCTAGAATATGATGAATCTGCATGTTTTAGGAATAATTAGGACAGAGGAATTCGTAGCCTTGTCATTACTAAGTGTTTTTTAATTATAAGGTCTAATATATTTTATGGAAGTAATATAAACAATATTTATTAACTTTATTAGGAAACAGTTGTGAGGGAAATTAAAGATGACCTTCAAAACAGATAAACAATAAAACAAAGTAGGCACATGCCTATAGTTCCAGAGGCTAAGGTGGGAGGATCACTTGAACCCACAAGTTCAAGTCCAGCCTGGGCAACATTGAAGACACAGTCTCTGAAAAATAAAAGTAAAAATGATTCTCAAGTTCCTTTCACTTTTACTGTCTTCTAGTTTTAAAATACTTTGTTTATAAGGTGCTCCTAAGGAAATTTGTATCTTTGGAGGTTCTTTCATTAATACTTGATTAATAAATCCATGTGATTCCTTTTTATAAAACACTTTATACATGTAATATAAACTAATATGGTTTTTCTTATAGGTGAGTGTCTTAATGATTTAACTCAATTGGTGATAAATATTTCTAGTATTTTTAGTATTTCGTATTTGTTTTATTACTATAGGGGAAGATATCCTGGAAAAGTATAGAAATTCTTTAGTACTGATTTTCAGGAAACTCTTAAATTTTTGCTTTTGAAAGTTTTATGGCTTACTGTAGCTAAATTGGTAGTTTCTGTCAGGGAGCGTTATATGGTGTCATATAAATGGACTTTTTGACTGACTTTCAGAAAATACTTCATAATTTAACGATAGTATAAATACATTTTAGATCACTTTCTTCTTTTGTGACTAGAATTACACTGAAGCCCCATGATTTAATTTCCTAATCAATGAAATGGAGAAAGACAGTTATTGTGAGAATTAAGGCTATGCAAAGTACAATAAAATCTTACCTTTATCTGCCCTGGTAGGATAATTTCATTCATAGGCTAACAGATCTAGAATCTTGTCTAAATTAAAAATGTTACCATCGGTTGAGTATCACACTAAGTATAATCTGTTAGCAAACATCACTTTTATTTTCAATCCTCTTGTAACATTTATTTCATCCACAGTACTTTTGATCAGTTATTGTTGCCAAAAATGTTTCTTTGTTGTTTCGCTCAAGTGGATAAGTACTCTTGTTCTTTTTTTTTTTTTTTTTTTTTTTTTTGAGACGGGGTCTTACTTTGTCACCCAGGCTGGAGTGCAATGGCGTGATCTCAGCTCACTGCAACCTCTGCCTCCCAGGTTCAAGCAAATTCTCCTGCCTCAGCCTTCTGAGTAGCTGGGATTGCAGATGTGTACCACCACGCCTGACTAATTTTTGTATTTTTAGTAGAGACCGGTTTCACCTTGTTGGCCAGGCTGGTCTCGAACTCTGAACTCAAGTGATCCACCTGCCTCGGCCTCCAAAAGTGCTGAGATTACCGGCATGAGGCACCATGCCCACCTACTCTTGTTCTCTTGAATGTACTGCCTTTATCAGGATGATGCTCACTATTTTATTTTCAGTGTAATTCTCTTTTCAGTATATATTGCCTGGGTCCAATACCTAGTTATTTATATTCAGGAAATCTGGGATGAGAGTCTATTTCATTATTTCATTAAGGTTTTTTTTTTTTTTTTTTTTTTGAAACGGAGTCTCGCTCTGTCACCCAGACTGGAGTGCAGTGGCCGGATCTCAGCTCACTGCAAGCTCCGCCTCCCGGGTTTACGCCATTCTCCTGCCTCAGCCTCCCGAGTAGCTGGGACTACAGGCGCCCGCCACCTCGCCCGGTTAGTTTTTTGTATTTTTTTAGTAGAGACGGGGTTTCACCGTGTTAGCCAGGATGGTCTCGATCTCCTGACCTCGTGATCCGCCCGTCTCGGCCTCCCAAAGTGCTGGAATTACAGGCTTAAGCCACCGCGCCCGGCCTTCATTAAGTATTATTTCAGCATTTACTATGTGCTGGGTAGTGGTATGGTATACAAAATAAAATATAGTCTCCTCATGTATTCTAAAGGATAAGGTCAATATTAGTCAAACAATCACACAAATAAATGTAAAGTTATAACTTTGGTAACATATGAATGAAAAGTATGAATGTCACTTTGCACCCCTCTTACATCTGTGACCAAGATCCTTGATCAAATCAAGGTAAATCTCTAAAACTCAATATTTGTGACATACTTGTTCAACTTACACAGGTTTTTCAGTATAAGTGTATGTAGTTATTATTGAAATTGGAGTCAGAAACTCAGACACTTTATTGTATTGAGAGCCATGTTCTTGAAGTCTGCATGAGAAGAGACATGCCAGTGTAAAACGTTAGTTCACTCAACACCGCTCCTACAAGACTTCTGGTGGTTGGAAAACCAAAGGCTACAGCCATAGATCCTTATGAAATCCAGTGGCTACTAAGTAATAACACAAAACGTGGGAGGTAGAAATGGGCATCTCTATTTTTTAAAAGTGTGTAGGTTGAAAAGGTTCTGGGGTTGAAAACCATTGCTCTTGATATTTTTCCCAGTTACCTAGTGAACATTTTCACTTTATTCTCAGGTGGCATTTCTGTGTCATTCTATCACAGTGGAACTTACTTTTTTCCATCAAAACTATCTTGTTATTTCAGCTTCTCTGTCTGTGTTTGTAATATCACCTTTCTCCCGTTGACCTAGTCTTACCGTTAACATGTCTTTTTTTTTTTAATCCTCAAGAGCCAGTATGCTACAAAATTTTGTTGCTTTTTCCTTCTAAGCCATAAATGTTCTATCTTCTCACTATCCTGGGTCAGGCTATCATAGCTTCAATTTTTTTTTTTTTAAAGACTAAAAGTGAAGTTTTAATTAATAGGTAAAAGAAAGAGAAAGGAGATCAGCTCTTCTGTGAGAGAGAGGGGCACCTGAATGGGGCTTCCCATGGCTTCAAATTTTAATGACTTTAGTTAGCCCTCTAGCTTTTTCTTTCTTTCTTTCTTTCTTTTTTTTTTTTTGAGATGGGGTCTCGCTCTGTCACCCAGGTTGGAGTACAGTGGTGTGATCTTGGCTCACTGCAGCCTCAACTTCCCAGGCTCAAGCAATCTTCCCACCTCAGTAGCTCTTTCTTTTTCAAAACTGTCTTTTCCTCTCTAGCATTTTTACATCTTCATTAAACACAACTTTTATCATCCTAATATTCTTTTAAAAATCTTCAGAAACTTACTTTTCCCCTGTAGTGTTAAATCTAATTTAAAAATTTTTGATACTTTTTGTTGATGCACCTCCTATATATTCAGGCATTTCTAGAAGGGTTTTTTCGTTGTTGTTGTTTTTAACATTTTTCATGTATTATTTAACTCTCATATCTTACGAGGGAGGTGATATTACCATTATGCAGATGAGGAAACAGGCTCTTTCACAGAATTAAGTGGAGAGACTTAAACAAATTGGGATAAGGGAAATGTTCTAAAACTGTGGCTATTTTGCATGATACAGTGAAAATACTAAAAACCACATTTCTATACTTTAAATGGATGAATTTTACAATATGTGAATTATATGTCAAGAAAGCTGGTTAAAAAATGTTATACACATCATTTACACATTACACGTCATTTATACGTTATCTGTGCAGTGTTTTCACAGTCAAAGACTATAGTTATAAATGAGTAGAAGACATAGAAGTTCTTTTGCTTTTCCTTTTTTTTCCTCCTCATTGCCTCTCCCTTTGTGTCAGTGTATGTAAAACTGCTCTCTTGAACTTCTCTCACAAATCTGTTCTAGCTCCAATATTAGTCTTTTCTATTAACGGTATCCTCTTCCTAGCCTAAGCTTGAAGAAATCATAGAGTCAGCTTTCTTCTTCATTCTCCCTTACTTCCAGATATAATGTTGTAAAAGACTTGTCTGTTTTGTTTATAATGTATCTGACATAATGTCTGTTCTTACTACTGCTAATGAAATCAAAGTTGCCTGAACTATTATAGTAACCTCTGAATTTGTTTCCACTTTAAACTCATCTTCTAATGTACTGTAGTCAAATTAATCTTTCAGAATTACAGTGCTAGTTATATTTGCCTTTCCCAAATCCGGTTTATCGTTTTATTGCCTAATCCTCCAAGTTTTGTTGTTGTTGTTGAGTATCTTCATCGGTTAAAAACTTTTGAAACATTCACCCCAATATATGCCTATTTTAAAATAGTGAATATTGTACTATGCTATTGCCTGTTGTAGGACTGTCCTTGGGCTAGCAGAATTGTATTTTCCCTGTTCATCTCTTTTACTGACAGTGTGGCCTTGGATTTTCAGCCTCTGTGCCTCAAATTAAAACCATCCCCCGGCAGCAAGTGTGCTGATTTTTCACAACTATCCCACTGTGGTCAAACTGTGCCAGCTAATCTGGTTGCATTTCCACCTCTGTGGAAACGGAATCAGACCTAGGTAAAAAAAGGCCATAGATTTCCATTGTTCATACCCAGAGTTCTAGCAGGTTTTTGTTGTTGTTGTTTTAAATGTGTCTCAATTTGTCTGTCTTTGGTTAGTTACCAGAGCTCTGAAATAGAATTGATAAAAATATTTCCAGTTTTGTACTTGTTCTTTGGGGTGAAGGTTTGTTGACCTCTTTTTAAAAATATAGCTTCGGCCGGGCACAGTGGCTCACCCGTGTAATCCCAGTGGCTCACGCCTGTAATCCCAGCATTTTGGGAGGCCGACGCTGGCAGATCACAAGGTCAGGAGATTGAGGCCATTCCTGGCCAACATGGTGAAATCTATCTCTACCAAAAATACAAAAATTAGCTGGGCCTGGTGGCGTGCGCCTGTAGTCCCAGCTACTCCGGAAGCTGAGTCAGGATAATCGATTGAACCCGGGAGGTGGAGGTTGCAGTGAGCCGACATAGCACCATTACACTCCAGTCTGGCAACAAAACGAGACTCTGTCTCAAAAAAATACACACACACACACACACACACACACACACACAGATATTTTTAGTAGAGACAGGGTTTTGCCATGTTGGCCAGGCTGGTCTCAAACTCCTGACCTCAGATGATCCATCCGCCTTGGCCTCTCAAGTGCTGGGATTACAGGTGTGAGCCACCACGCCCGGCCTATGAATGTTCTTAATGGCATCTAGAATGATGAATGTCTTTCAGAAGTTTTTCAGCTTACTTGCCAAGATCCTTTAGAGGAATCACTGTGGCAGCTATCGCCTTATGAAATGTATTTCTTAAATTATAACATTTGAAAGTAGAAAGTACTCCTCTTTGTCAGCTGTCTCAGCAAGTTAAAAAAAAAAATTACTCCTTGATCCATGGGCTGCAGAATCCATGTTGTGTTAACAACTATGAAAACAATGTTAATCTTTTTGTACATCTTCATCAGAGCGCTTTCGTGACCAGGGGCATCATCAGTGAGTAGTCATATTTTGAAAGGAACCTTTTTTTTCTGAGTAGCAGGTCTAAAGATATTTAGTAAACCATACTGCAAACAGATGTGCTCTCATTCAGGTTTTGCTGTTCCACTTAGCATAGGCAGAGTCCATGTAGCATAACTTTTAAGAACCCTAGAATTTTTGGAATGCTAAATGAGCATTGGTTTCAACTTAAAGTCACCAGCTGCCTTAGCCCCTAACAACAGAATTAGCCTGTCCCTTGAAACTTTAAAGCCAGTTATGGACTTCTCTGTAGCTGCTATCAAAGTCCTAGAGGGCATCTTCTTCCAACAAAAGGCTGTTTTGTCTACATTGAAAATCTGGTGTTTAGTGCAGCCACCTTCATCAATTATCTTAGCTAGATCTCTGGATAACTTGCTGAAGCTTTCACATAAGCACCTGCTGCTTTACCTTGCACTTTGCACTGTTACGCTGCTTTACCTTGCACTTTGCACTGTTACGGAGATGGCTTCTTTTCCTAAAACCCATGAACCAACCTCTGTTAGATTCAAACTTTTCTTCACCTCCCTCAGCCTTCACAGAATTGGAGAGAGTTAGGGTCTTATTCTAGATAAGGCTTTGGCTTAAGGGAATGTTGTGGCTGGTTGGATCTTTTATCCAGACCACTAAAAGTTTCTCCATATCACCAATAAGGTTACTTTGCTTTCTTATCATTCATGTGTTCACTGGAGTAGCACTTTTAATTTCCTTCAAGAACTTTTCCTTTGCATATACAACTTGTCTAACTTTGGCACAAGAGGCCTAGTTTCTGGCCTGTCTCACCTTTCAAAATACCTTCTTCACTAAGCTTAATCTTTCAATTTAAGTGAGAGATGTGTGACTATTTTGCCCTTGAACACTTAGAGCCACTGTAGGGTTATTAACTGGCCTAATTTCAATATTGTTGTCACAGGGAATAAGGAGGCCCAAGGAGAGGGAGAGAGATAGGGAAGCCAGTTGGTGGAGCAGTCAGAACATACACATTTATTCAGCGCCATCTATGTGGTCGCAGTTAGTGTCGCCCATTTATAATAGTAACATCAAAGATCACTATAACATATAATTAAAATGGAAGTTCGAAATATTGTGAAAATTATCAAAATGTGACACAAAGACACAAAGTGAGCACATGCTGTTGCAAAAATGACACTGATTGATTTGCTTGACACAGGGTTGCCACAAATCTTCATTTGTAAAAAACACAATACCTGCAAAAGGCAGTAAGTTGAAGCACAATAAAATGAGGCATGCTTGTATATTTAATCTAATTGGAGTTTGCTGGGCCTCATGGATCTAGATGTTTATTTCTCTCTAGATTAGGGAACTTAAAAAAAAACTGTTGTCTCTTTGTCTTCCTCTTTTCCTTCTGGAATATCCATAATGCGTATTATGGTTCACCTGACACTGGCCTATAATTCTCATAGGCTTTCTTTGGTTCCCCCCCCCGCCCCCCGCTTTTTTTTTTGAGACAGAGTCTCTCTCTGTCTTTCAGACTGGAGTACTGTGGTGCAGTCCTGGCTCACTGCAACCTCTTGCCTCCTGGGCTCAAGCAATCTTTCCACCTCAGCCTGCCAAGTAGCTGGGACGACAGGCACGCACCACCGTGCCTGGCTAAGTTTTATTTTGCTTTGTTTTGTTTTGTTTTGTTTTGTTTTTGTGGAGTTGGGGTTTTGCCATGTTGCCCTGGCTGGGCTTAAGCAATCTGCCTACCTCAGCCAGAATGCTAGGTTTGTAAAAGCGTGAGCCACTACACCTGGCCATTCTTCAATCTTTTTCATTCTTTTTTGTTTCTGTTTCACTGACGTGGTAATTTCAGTTGATCAGTTTTCAAGTTTGCTTCCTAGGGAAGATTTTCAATTCAGTCATTTGTTTTCTCTAGCTGTAAAGTTCGTTTGATTTTTTAAGAAATGATTCTCTTTGTTGAACGTCTCATTTGGTTCATTTATTTTTTTCTTCCTGATCTTGTTTATTTGTGTATTTGTATTCTCTTATAGCTCACTGAATTTCTTTAATAAGATTATTTTTAATTCTTCATCAAGTACTTGGTAGATCTCCATTTCTTTAGGATCATTTACTTTTGCAATATGTTGTTATTTGATGGTGTCCTTTTTTCTGATTTTTTTCCCCCGATCCTGAGGCCAAGTGTTGGTGTTTGTGTATTTGTTGATGTGCACACTTATTCCAGTCCAGTGGCTTTAGCAGAGAAAGCTTTCCAGTAGTCAGCTCATGCAGAGATTTCTGTATGGTGTGGTCTCTGAGTGGTTTGGACTGCAGCACTGGGCCTGGAGTCTAGCTTCATAACTGCTTCACTCAGACCCTGAGCCTGAGTCTGCAGGTATGGGCCAGGTGTTGGGAGAGGCTTGGTACCTGTGTCTGCAGGTGCTGACCTGACACTGGGATAGGGCTGGAGGTTAGATCTGCAGGTCCTGGCCTAGAAACTAAGTCCTCAGTTACCAGCCTGGGGTATGGTGCTGTGGGGGACTGCCTGTCACTGGGTTTTACTGATATAGAGCTGGTGTTGGGATCTAAGGCACATCTGTTACTTGCCTCATTCTCCTGCTTAGGGTTAGTGGAGGGGAGATGTAGGTAATGTGACACCATCCTTCTTACCCTCTTTAATGCATTTGTCTTATTTCTGTGCTATACCCAGGTACTATAATTTCTCAGTTGATTCTTTAGCTCTGATAAATGTATTTTTGTTCCCTGGTAGTTGTTTAAACTGTTGTTTCTGTGAGATGACAAGCACTGGACCATCTTATTTCACCAGCTTGCTAACATCCAGAATATTACTTGTTACACAGACGTCAGACATCCCAGGTCCCGATGGAGGCAGGCTTCTTATTGAGGTGAAGACTTTTCTGAAAACCCCATATGCAGACTGTCTGCTAGTTACAATTTTCTCCCCTCGGAGAGCAAAGGATGTTCTACTTTCTTTTTTTTTTTTTTTTTTTTTTTTTTTTTGAGCTGGAGTCTTGCTCTGTCGCCCAGGCTGGAGTGCAGTGGTGCGATCTCGGCTCACTGCAACCTCCACCTCCCGGGTTCCAGCAGTTCTCCTGACTCAGCCTCCTGGGTAGCTGGGATTACAGGTGCATGCCACCACGCCTGGCTAATTTTTGTGTTTTTAGTAGAGACGAGGTTTTGCCATGGTGGCCAGGCTAGTCTCACCTGAGGTCAGGATGCTGTACTTTGAAGTCATCCTAGAGTTGCATCTGCCCAAAGTCTGCAGCTAGCCTCTTTGCATATGTTCTGAGCCTGCGGGGCACACGAGCCCTGGCAGAGGCCACAAGGGGGCAGGTGGGAGCCAAGGGGAGCCCTGCTGTAGAGTGGCTGCTGGGTAGGGCTTTAGCGCCATATAAAGCTGGTTTAAACATCTCTGTGTAGGTATGTGTGAGCATAAATTTTCAACTCCTTTTGGTACACACCAAGTAGCACAGTTTTCCTGGACCATATGGTAAGAGTATGTTTACTTTTGTAAGAAACTGCCACACTGTCTTCCAAGGTGGTTGTACTGTTTTGGTTCGTTTGTTTTTTGAGACAGGGTCTCACTGTGTCACCCAGGCTGGAGTGCAGTGGTGTGATCTTGGCTCACTGCAACCTCCGCCTCCCAGGTTCAAGCAAGTCTCCTGTCTCAGCCTCCCGAGTAGCTGGGACTACAGGCATGTGCCATCTTGCCCAGCTAATTTTTATATTTTTAGTAGACAGGATTTCATCATGTTGGCCTGGTTGGTATTGAACTCTTGACCTCAAGTGATCTGCCTGCCTGAGCATCCCATAGTGCTGGGATAACGGGGCGTGAGCCACTGCGCCCGGCCCAGGTTGTACTGTTTTGCATTCCCACCAGCAATGAATGAGAGTTCCTGTTGTTCCACATCCTCTCCGTTGTTTCATGTTGTCAGTGTTCTGGATTTTGGCCAGTAAGATGTAATGGTATCTCTCACTGTTAAAATTTGCAGTTCCCTGAAGACATGACATAAAGCACTTTTTTGTATACTTGTTTGCCATCTGTATATCTTCTTTGGTATGGTGTCCAGGTCTTCTGCTCATTTTTAAATTGGATGGTTTATTTTCTTGTTGTTGAATTCTAAGAGCCCTTTGTATGTTTTACATAACAATCTTTTGTCAGTTATGTTATTTGCACATATTTCCTCCCAGACTATAGCGTGTCTGAAAATAATACAGCTATTTTTCTACACTTTCTTTTGGTTAGTACTAGCATGGTATATCTTTATCCATTTGCTTTTTTATTTTTAATTTTTAAACTTTTAATTCTTTTATTTTTTACCCACAGGAGTTTACTGGGCCATTTTATGCTTTTTTTCATTTTATTTACTGTTAAAATACAGGTTTTTCTATATTTACAATAAATTTTCTTATAGATGACACGTAGTTGGGTCTTGTTTTTTGATCCACTCTGATAATCTCTGTATTTTAATTGGAATATTTATTGACATTTACAGTGCTGTTGATATGGTTGAATTAACATATCATGTTTGTTACTGTTTTCTCTTTGTTGCCCTTGTTTTTCTTATTTTTGTCTTCCATTATTTTTTTTGCCTTTTGTCATTTTAATTGAGTGTTTTAATTCTGTTTTCCCTCCTTTCTTAGCATTTCATTTATGTAGCTTTTTAAAGTGGTTACCCTAGGTTTGCAATATACATTTACAACTAATCTAAGTCCACTTTTAAATACCCTCCTCATGGGTAGTACAAAATATTGCTAATTCCTCCCACCAGTCCCAGAGATCATTGCTGTTATTCATTTCCTTTAAGTGTTAAATGTAACTGTATGTGTGTGCCTGCATGCACACGCACACACACACAGTGATTATACATGCAGTCAAATAAAGTTGGCACTTTGGGTTTTGTTGTTGTTGTTTTTGAGAGACAGAGTCTCGCTCTGTTGCCCAGGCTGGAGTGCAGTGACACGATCTTGGCTCACCGCAACCTCTGCCTTCCCAGGTTTATGCAATTCTCCTGCCTCAGCTTCCCAAGTAGCTGGGACTACAGGCATGTGCCACCACACCCAGCTAATTTTTGTATTTTTTTAGTAGAGACAGTGTTTCACTATATGTAGATCAGGCTGATCTTGAACTCAACCTCAGGTGATCCGCCCGCCTCGGCCTCCCAGAGTGCTGGGATTACAGGTGTGAGCCACCTCACCCAGCCACAGTTGGCAGTTTGTATCCATGGGTTTTGCATCTGTGAATTTCACATTCACAGATTCAACCAAATGCAGATCAAAAATCTAGTATTTTTGGCCGGACATATTGGCTCATGCCAGCACTTTGGCAGGCTGAGGCGGGCAGATCACTTGAGATCAGGAGTTCAAGACCAGCTGGCCAACATAGTGAAACCCTGTCTCTACTAAAAATATAAAAATTAGCCAGGCATAGTGGCGGGCGCCTGTAGTCCCAGCTACTCAGGAGACTGAGGCAGGAGAACTACTTGAACCGCAGGGGTGGAGGTTGCAGTGAGCCAAAACCATGCCACTGCATTCCAGTCTGGGCAACAGAGTGAGACATTGTCTCAAAAAAAAAAAAAAAACTAGTATTTGTGAACACATGATGAAATATATTTGTCTATCAATACATGCATACATTCGTGGAATGCAAAACCCACAGTTAGGGCCAACTCTCAGTATCCATGGTTTCTGCATTGCCAACTAGGGGAACTTGAGCTGCTTGTGTGCATTTTGGTATCCGTGGGGGATCCTGGAACTAGTTCTTTCTTAGAATTCCCATATCCTTATATTATCCATCAGTTTTTGTTTGTTGTCTACTATTTTGTGGAAGTCCTTAGCCTATGAATCACAGTCTTTTAAAATCCTACCACTCCGCTACATCTGTCTCTGGTTAGTTTAGTTTTTGACTCTGGTTTAGTTTCTTCAGACTGTGTTTTTGCCTTTTCAGATAACTTGTATTTTGTGGTTGAAAGGTGGGAATTGTGTAAAAGAAACTGGAGTAAATACGCCTTTAGTGGTATAGTGGGAATGTTGGGGGAGGTGAAGTATCCTATGATTAGGTCTCTGCCTTTTGGTGAGCCTCTGCTACTGGACTACAAACATAACTAGTGTATGCCAATTATTTTTGTTTCCCTTTAGGTGGAACATAATGTCCAGAGGGGGCTGGAGTTTTGTATTTTTCTCCCCCTAGGTAGGTTAGATTCTAATAAAATCCCAGCAAGTTAGTAGCTTAGTCTTCTAAGCTTACCAGAAACTGGAAGTCCTACTTAGGCTTTTTTAATTTTTTGAGACGGAGTCTCACTGTGTTTCCCAGGTTAGAGTGCAGTGGCATGATTTTGGCTCACTGCAACCTCCACATCCCAGGCTCAAGCAGTTTCCCACCTCAGTCTCCCTAGTAGTGTGCCACCATGCTCTGCTAATTGTGTGTGCGTGTGTGTGTGTGTGTGTGTGTGTGTGTATGTTTGTTTTTTAAGAGATAGAGTTTGCCATTTTGCCCAGGCTGGTCTTGAACTTTTAGGCTCAAATGTTCCACTTGCCTCTGAAGCAGAATATTTCCCTGACCACTTCGCAGATGGGAACTGGAGTGCCTGGGCTCCAGCACGGGTGAACTCCACTCACTGCTCCACCCCTCATGGGAGGGGGAGCACAGGTAAGTGGGTGCAGGAGTCAGGGCAAGTGCTTTTGGGTGCCAGCAAGAGCAAACTTATACTGGCCCCACCGCAGTGTGTAGGGGAGGGTACCACAACCTCTGAAGCCCCAAAGGAAGTGTTACAGTGCCCTTTTAGCTTTGCCATCCACAGATGACTTAAGTGTTAACAAGTCACTGGAGGGTCAGCGTGACAGCCTTTTGCACCCACGCTTGTGGCACCCAGGGTCTTGTCCGGTGTCCAGGAGCAATGAGGTCGCATAAATGAATCGAAGGTGGTAAATGTGGGGTATTTTGTTGCAGATGAAAGTGGCTCTCAGCGGGAAGCTGAGAGGGGATGGAGCGGGAAGGTAATCTTCCCCTGTAGTCCAGCTGTCCCTTTGAAGTCAGGCTGCTTCTCTCTAATGTCTAACCGTAGTCTCCGATGTCCAGCTGCTTCTCTTTATGCTGGCTGAGCCTGGGGTTTTTATGGACACAAGATGGAGGGTGGGGAGGGGCAGGCCACGGGTGGTTTTGGAAAAGGCAGCAGTCGAGCAGGAAAACAGGGATGTAAATTCTTACTTTGGGCCATGGTACCAGGCTTTTTTTGGCTTGAGGGTCGGGCCCTCACCAGAGACCTGCCCTCTTTTGCCCAGAATTTCCCTGGCTCCTGTCGCTATGACCTCAGCCTCCCAAAGTACTAGAATTACAGGCATAAGCCACCATGCCTGTCCATTTTATGTGTTTGCTACATTTTGTTTATCCACTTTGCATTCCCATCAAGAGTGTACAAGCGTTTGAATTTTCCACATCTTTGTCAACTTATGTTTTATAATAGCCATCCTAATGGGTAGAAGTGTTATCCTATTGTGGTTTTGATTTGTGTTTCCCTAGTGATTAGTGATTTTTAGCATCTTTTCATGGACCTATTGGCTATTTGTATATCTTTGGAGAAATATGTGTATTCAAGTCCTTGGGATAATACTGACACAAGAGTTTAAGAAATTGTCAGGCCTTTTCTGAGCATGTGTTTTGACTGGCCTTGGCTGCTTTTGTTCTTTGTGTGTGTGTGTTACTGGGTCTCTCACTCTGTCACCCAGGCTGGAGTACAGTGTTGCAGGCATGCATCACCACATCTGGCTAATTATTTTATTTTGTTTTTTAGTAGAGACAGGTCTTGCTGTCTTGCCCAAGCTGCTTTTGAATTCCTGAGCTTAGGCAGTCCTCTTGCCTCAACCTCCCAAAGTGCTGGGATTACAGGCATGAGCCACAGTGCCCAGCCACCTTGGCTGCTTTTAGATGTCTTAATTTCCCAAATAGTCTCATTCTAGCTTGGTCTCAGGGCCTGAGATGGTCCGTTACATGTCTCCAGCTATAACAGCTTGCCCCAGGCATTTGCTGGACTGTAGCTGGCTTGCAACTTTTCCAACCTGAGAACCTAGTTAAGTGAAACAGAGACTAGCCCTTAAACAGATCCGAGTATTGCTAATGAGATCTGCCCTACACCCTCCCATTTGAGGTAGGGAATTGGGCTGCCTAAAGTCTTCTAGATCAAGACAACTCTGCATTGTGGAAAGGGTAGGGCAAGGGTGAATAAAATACCATCTTTTCTACCATTTTCAATGCAGCTCTTTCTTTTTTTAAATTTTCTTGGAGACGGGGTCTTGCTCTATCGCCCAGGCTGGAGTGTAGTGGCGTGATCTCGGCCCACTGCAACCTCCTCCTCCCAGGTTCCAGAGATTCTCCTGTCTCAGCCTCCTAAGTAGCTGGGATTACAGGCATGTGCCTTCACGCCTGGCTAATTTTTATATTTTTAGTAGAGACGGGGTTTCACCACGTTGGCCAGGCTGGTCTCGAACTCCTGACCTCAGGTGATCCACCCACCTCGTCCTCCCAAAGTGCTGGGATTACAGGCATGAGCCACTGTGCTGGGCCTCCTTTCACTGTTTTTCAGAGGTTCTGTAAGATTATTTTAGCCAGTTCCTTTTTTTTGTTTGTTTGTTTTTTAATGTTAGGCAAGGAGGGGATGATGAGGGCTTGGAATTTCCTATTCCACCACTTTGCTGACATCCTTTAGTGGTTCTTTAAGCTCTGGTCAGCAATTGGTAATCTTTGCTGTGTGTCTGGAAATGTCTTTTTATTTGCTTTATTCTTCAATGACAGTTTAGTTGGGTTTAAAACTGTGGAGAGTCAGTTACTTTGTACTCCAGTATTTTGAAGATGTTGTTTTTATTTCGGCATCTGATATATGTAGAATAGTCCTGTCATTTATAGTTAATCTGATATTCCTCTTGGATACCTGTGGATTTTTTTTTTTTTTTGCTTTTGCAGTATCTCAAGTGAGGATATATGTTTTTTTATCCTTTTGAGGATTTGAACATACTTATTTTAAAGTCATTTTAGATTGCTTTATCATGTTTGTTTCATCAGGATAGAATTCATCTCTTGATTTCTAAGTTTATTGCCTGTTTTTCTTTTTTTTTTTTTTTTTTTTTTTTT
>NC_037679.1:96045957-96051920 GCF_003255815.1 Theropithecus gelada | reverse complement strand
TTAGTAGAGACGGGGTTTCACTGTGTTAGCCAGGATGGTCTCGATCTCCTGACCTCGTGATCCACCCGTCTCGGCCTCCCAAAGTGCTGGGATTACAGGCTTGAGCCACCGCGCCCGGCCTGTATTTTTTTTTAGTAGAGACGGGGTTTCACCGGGTTAGCCAGGCTGGTCTCGATCTTCTGACCCCGTGATCCGCCCACCTTGGCCTCCCAAAGTGCTGGGATTACAGGCTTGAGCCACTGCGCCCGGCCAGAACTAGAACTTTTATTGTGGACTGGAGTTTGAGACCCTGTTGGTATTGGAGATTTTTATAGATTTAATGACCAGATCAACACATAAATGGGCACAGGTCTGTATAATGTGAGGCTGTTTTCTCTTGCCACTCTAGCCTTTAGCTTTTACTTGGCAGGTGATTCCTACTTGCCCTTTGTTTCTGCCATTGATGAAGACTTTAGTTGCCTGTCTCATTTGGAGTACTTTTGATCCTAAGGAATCAAATTACTGGACTCTTCTGCCCTTTGTAATATATGGAGCCCAACACACCTAGGTCCATTAATTGAAGTCACATTTACACTTTCCTATTCCATTTCTGTTTATGGAGATAGTAATCTTGTGTTTTAACATGGCTGAGTATTTAAAAGATTAAAAACTGTATATTACTGCATTGTGTATTTTTGGGGTGGTGTTACCTCTTTTTTAATAAGGAAGAAGGAAAAATGGTTCAAAATCTTAGCATTCAGATAATCTGACATTTTAACATTAATAACTATTGTATGCATATCCTAAGAGTCAAAAAGTACTAATGGCATAATTAAAATGCAGACACTTTGTGAAGATAATGCCCATCACCTGCCTTCGTGAATATTCTTCCGGGGGAAAGTATCATGCATATAACAGAAAACTATATATACACACACACACACCCCAGTCTTTTTTTATGCAAAAGAATCATACACATTGTTCTGAATATTATTTTTCCCTGACTTACTATTTTAGGGGGTTTTATATGTCAGCCCAGCCAAAATTCTTTATTCTTCAATTTTCAGTTGAGGTATAATTCATACAATATACTGCATAGGTCTTCTTATTGGTGGACGTTTGTGTTGTTTCCAGTTTGCAACTTTGAATAAGTCAGCTATAAACAAATCTTTTTGATGATGTTTATGGTTGTTTTTCTTGGGAATATACCTCACTATTTAGTATGGCTGTATACTATTCAGTTATATAGAATTGTGATTTAGAAATACCCGTAGACGTTTTGTTTGAAACAAGTGGGCAGGAGGTTGCTCTTGGCAGCTAATGGGTAGAGGCTAAGGATGCTGATAAATACTCATAACGCATAGTATAGCCCCCAACAACAAAGAATTATTCTGTTCAGAAATGTCAGTTCTTGAATTTATATTATACATATTTTATTTAGAAAACAAATGCTTCTTGTTAAAGCAAAAAAAAAAGACTCACATTTTAAAACCTTTGCTCAGATCATTGCCACATCTTAACTCAGGATCTACTATTATTTAAAAGTTACAAGGTGAGATCCGTCATGTAGTATCTATTTACTACCATAGCTATGAATAGATATGGAGGAGGAGAATGTTCTATTATTAAGTAACCTAAATATAAGGAAAAACATGAAATTGCTTTAAGTCTGAATAAGTGAGAAACTAGAATAAGTTGAGATTTTTAAATTCATGTGGAGAAAAGAGTTTGTTAATTAAAATTGATTTGGGCTGGGCATGGTGGCTCACGCCTGTAATCCCAGCACTTTGGGCGGCCAAGGCAGGAAGATTGTGTGAGACCAGGAGTTCAAGACCAGCCTGGGCAACATAGCAAGACCTTGTCTCTACAAAAAATAAAATAAAAATAAGAAATTAGCCAGACGTGGTGGTGCGCATCTGTAGTCCTAGCTACTCGGAGAGGCTGAGGTAGGAGGATTGATGGAGCACAGGAGTTTGAGGCTGAAGTGAGCTATGACCACTGCACTCTAGCCTGGGTGACACAGTGAGACCCTGTCTCTGAATTGATGATAGATGACTGATTTGATTGATTGATTGATTTAGGTAGATTGTGTGACTACTTACTGAGTGTCTACTATATATTGACCCTTTGAAAGGTACAGTGTAGTGTTTGAGTAGGATACTGTCCTCACCCCATCAAGTGCTTGTAGGTCTACTAGAGGACAATAAAATAGTGTTAGTGGTTATAATAGATGTACAAATAAGGTACTTGGAGAACACAGAGGAATTATCTGGTAAGGCAGAGGAATGGTGAAGTTTCGTGGAAAAGTTATATTTTACCTAGGCCTTATGGTACCAAAGTAGGCTTAACTTTTAGAGAAAAATACTTGTGTTTTAGGCAAAGAAAGGAACCTAAATCTGAGATATGGGAGAAGGAAGGAGAACTTGGAGAAAGGATAACTTAACCTAATTATTGCTGAAGTCAGAAATATAAGGGTTTTTGAACTAGCAGCAGTTCAAAGCTGTGCATGGGAGATAGTAATCTTGTATTTTAACATGGCTGGAAATAGAATAAGCTAGTTTACCTGAAAGGTATTTTGAAAGTAAATATATTGGCTCTAGTGACCTATTGACTCTCAGAAAGTTTAATTTATGTTCTTATGAGCAGGAAGTTAGTGCCTGTTACCCTCACCTTAATACCTTTATTATGTATGCGTAAGAATCTTTGTCTCGTAGATGAAAAATAATACTTTATTAAATTGTATACTATTTAATGACATCTAAGGAAACAAGCTATATTTGGACTGAATGTGAGTTCATTTAGTGGTAGTCATGAGTGTAAAAATCGTTGATTTTGTTTTTATTGGTGGCCATTGGGTTTAGATGTTGTCATGTTTTACTTGCCCATAGTATTGTGTAGCTTCTCAAAGTTTATTTTAGTTGTTTCTTTTTATTAATTAATTCAACACAGCAACTAGGAAGGGGTTAACTTGTATTCCAAATTATTTTATAAAAATAGATATATTTATTTAAAATAAAAGGCATCTTCCAGATGGAGAAAGTAATAAACGCCAAGAGGCAAACTGAATTCTATCTTCAATGTTCCAGTTAGCCATTGGTTAAAACCTTTGGAGTTCTTTGTAGTCCTTTCACGAGACTTGATGTCAGCTAAGCAAATAATACATTAAGGATCAGAAATTCACTTCAGGGGAAAATGAGGAGAATTGAAGTAGTTTTCTCACTTCTGTCATCTTCTGGATTATATTTCTTAAATTTCATCTAATAGACAATACGAAAAACTCCTTACATGGGTACAGAAAGTTTGTAGGTCAAATCAAAAATTTTGTTTTCCTTGGTCAGAGAGCTGCAGAATATTTGGTAATGATGTCAGCTATGGGGTATTGCTGCCTACTTATCAGGCAGCAGTATCAATATTTATCAGGCAGGCTAAAAGTTGTTTTTTTTTTTTTTTTTTTTTTTTTAAGATGGAGCCTTTCTTTGTTGCCCAGGCTGGAATGCATTGCCACAGTCTTGGCCCACTGCATCCTCCACCTCCTGGGTTCAAGTGCTTCTCCTGCCTCAGCTTCTAAAGTAGCTGGGACTACAGGCGCATGCCACCATGCCCAGCTAAATTTTGTATTTTTAGTAGAGATGGGGCTTTGCCATGTTGGCCAGGCTGGTCTCAAACTCCTGACCTCGGGTGATCTGCCAGCCTCAGCCTCCCAAAGTGCTGGGAATGTAGGCGTGAGCCACTGTGCCCATCCTAAATTTTTTTTTAAATATAAATACCAAGGGATTACGCTTTAAAACAGAGAGAAATATTGCTGAGATGAAATACATAATTAGCTTTGGGGCAAAAATTTTAAAACTTTATTCATTGAACTTTTGCCTGTTTTGTTTAATTACATATTTATGGGAATGGTTATTGATTTTAGTCTTTGTTTTTGTTTGTTTGTTTGTTTGTTAAGATGTAGTTTTGTTCTTGTTGCCCAGGCTGGAGTGCAATGGCGCAACCTCTGCCTCCCAGGTTCAAGCAATTCTCCTGCCTCAGCCTCCCGAGTAGCTGGGATTACAGGCATGTGCCACCACACCCGGCTAGTTTTGTATTTTTAGTAGAGACGGGGTTTCTCCATGTTGGTCAGGCTGGTCTCAAACTCCCGACCTCAGATCTGCCTGCCTCAGCCTCCCAAAGTGGGATTACAGGCGTGAGACACTGCACCTGGCCGAATTTTAGACTTTTTATTGTCTGTATTAATCTCTTCAGTGCAGCAAGTTAACCAGTTTTGTTACAACTGAAAGATTTCTTCCTCACATGGTAGCGTTTTCCAGTTTTGGAGTGGAAAACCATTGTTGGTTCTATTTTAGTTTTAAGGATAGGCCTAATTTTAGAAAGCTACAAGATTGGTGTGTGCTTGAAAATTATTTTCTTTTTATAAGGTGCTATTTAGGGATGCTGGGTAATGTCTTTCTCCAAGCAGTTAAAATGAAAAGTCTACTAGCTTTTTCCTCCTTTTTTATTTTGAAATAGTTTCAAATTTATAGAGATGTTGCAAAAATAATACAAATAGCTCCCGTATACTGTTTATTCAGTTTTCACTCATTGTCAGTACTTGGCCACATTTGCTTTACCACACCATGTAGTTAGTTTGTTTGTTTGTTTGTTTGTTTTCTGAGCTGTTTAGATCAAGGTGCCCCAAAATCTTAAGCGTGTTATTTCCTTTTTTTTTTTTTTTTAAGACGGGTCTTGCTCTGCCCTGCCTCCCAGGCTGGAGTGCAGTGGTGTGATCATGGCTTGCTGCAGCCTTTGACCTCCCTGGCTGGGACTACAGGTGTGCGCCATGACACCCAACTAATTTTTGTTTATTTTTTGTGGAGATGAGGTCTCTCACTATGTTGCCCAGGCTGGTCTTGAACTTCTGGGCTCAAGCAATCCCAACTGCCTCAGCCTCCCAAAGTGCTGAGATTATAGATGTGAGCCACCTCACCCAGCCAGTTTCAGGAATTTTAATACTACTATTACTTACTTTCTTTTTTGAGAAGGAGTTTGCCTCTTGTTGCCCAGGCTGGAGTGCAATGGCACGATCTCTGCTTACTGCAGCCTCTACCTCCTGGATTCAGGTGGTTCTCCTGCCTCTGCCTCCTGAGTAGCTGGGATTACGGGCATGTGCCACCACGCCTGGCTCATCTTTTGTATTTTTAGTAGAGGCGGGGTTTCACCATGTTGGCCAGGCTGGTCTCGAACTCCTAACCTCAGGTGATCCTCCCGCCTTGGCCTCCCAAAGTGCTGGGATTACAGGCGTGAGCCACTGCACCCAGCCTTATTTATTACTATTAACTAATATGTAGTTCATACTCAACTCAAAAATACCCATATCATTTTAGCTTTTTTTTCTCCGTTATCCAGGATTTCTTCAAGATCACACATTGTATTTGTCATGTGTCTTTATTTTCCTTTAATCCTGACTTTTTTTTTTGCCTGTATCTTTTTTGACATTGACATTTTTGTAGAGTACAAGTGAGCTTTTCTGGAGAATTTCCCTCAGTTTGGATTTGTCTGATGTGTACGAAGGATTAGTTGGCTTATGCATTTTTGGTAAGAATATCACATAAGTGAAAGGCTGTACTTCATAATTCTTTACATCAGGAGGCATATACCCATTTTTCTCAACATTTGATTACTTGGTTAATGTCTTCCAAGTTTCCTTACTATATAGATGTAATGTTTTTCCTTATTAATAGTATGTGGGGAGGCTGGGCGCGGTGGCTCAAGCCTGTAATCCCAGCACTTTGGGAGGCCGAGACGGGCGGATCACGAGGTCAGGAGATCGAGACCATCCTGGCGAACATGGTGAAACCCCGTCTCTACTAAAAAAATACAAAAAACTAGCCGGGCGAGGTGGCGGGCGCCTGTGGTCCCAGCTACTCGGGAGGCTGAGGCAGGAGAATGGCGTAAACCCGGGAGGCGGAGCTTGCAGTGAGCCGAGATCGCGCCACTGCACTCCAGCC